>NC_073693.1:350935841-350950841 GCF_029784155.1 Uranotaenia lowii
TGACAATTTTGACAATTTTGACAATTTTGACAATTTTGACAATTTTGACAATTTTGACAATTTTGACAATTTTGACAATTTTGACAATTTTGACAATTTGACAATTTTGACAATTTTGACAATTTTGACAATTTTGACAATTTTGACAATTTTGACAATTTTGACAATTTTGACAATTTTGACAATTTTGACAATTTTGACAATTTTGACAATTTTGACAATTTTGACAATTTTGACCATTTGACAATTTTGACAATTTTGACAATTTTGACAATTTTGACAATTTTGAAAATTTTGACAATTTTGACAATTTTGACAATTTTGACAATTTTGACAATTTTGACAATTTTGACAATTTTGACAATTTTGACAATTTTGACAATTTTGACAATTTTGACAATTTTGACAATTTTGACAATTTTGACAATTTGACAATTTTGACAATTTTGACAATTTTGACAATTTTGACAATTTTGACAATTTTGACAATTTTGACAATTTTGACAATTTTGACAATTTTGACAATTTTGACAATTTTGACAATTTTGACAATTTTGACAATTTTGACAATTTTGACAATTTTGACAATTTTGACAATTTTGACAATTTTGACAATTTTGACAATTTTGACAATTTTGACAATTTTGACAATTTTGACAATTTTGACAATTTTGACAATTTTGACAATTTTGACAATTTTGACAATTTTGACAATTTTGACAATTTTGACAATTTTGACAATTTTGACAATTTTGACAATTTTGACAATTTTGACAATTTTGACAATTTTGACAATTTTGACAATTTTGACAATTTTGACAATTTTGACAATTTTGACAATTTTGACAATTTTGACAATTTTGACAATTTTGACAATTTTGACAATTTTTGACAATTTTGACAATTTTGACAATTTTGACAATTTTGACAATTTTTGACAATTTTGACAATTTTGACAATTTTGTCAATTTTTACAATTTTGACAATTTTGACAATTTTGACAATTTGACAATTTTGACAATTTTGACAATTTTGACAATTTTGACAATTTTGACAATTTTGACAATTTTGACAATTTTGACAATTTGACAATTTTGACAATTTTGACAATTTTGACAATTTTGACAATTTTGACAATTTTGACAATTTTGACAATTTTGACAATTTTGACAATTTTGACAGTTTTGACAATTTGACAATTTGACAATTTTGACAATTTTGACAATTTTGACAATTTTGACAATTTTGACAATTTTTGACAATTTTGACAATTTTGACAATCTGACAATTTTGACAATTTTGACAACTTTGACAATTTTGACAATTTTGACAATTTTGACAATTTTGACAATTTTGACAATTTGACAATTTTGACAATTTTGACAATTTTGACAATTTTGACAATTTTGACAATTTTGACAATTTTGACAATTTTGACAATTTTGACAATTTTGACAATTTTGACATTTTGACAATTTTGACAATTTTGACATTTTGACAATTTTGACAATTTTGACAATTTTGACAATTTTGACAATTTTGACAATTTTGACAATTTTGACAATTTTGACAATTTTGACAATTTTGACAATTTTGACAATTTTGACAATTTTGACAATTTTTGACAATTTTGACAATTTTGACAATTTTGACAATTTTGACAATTTTGACAATTTTGACAATTTTGACAATTTTGACAATTTTGACAATTTTGACAATTTTGACAATTTTGACAATTTTGACAATTTTGACAATTTTGACAATTTTGACAATTTTGACAATTTTGACAATTTTGACAATTTTGACAATTTTGACAATTTTGACAATTTTGACAATTTTGACAATTTTGACAATTTTGACAATTTTGACAATTTTGACAATTTTGACAATTTTGACAATTTTGACAATTTTGACATTTTTGATAGTTCGTTGATACATTTTAATTAAACAAAGTCAAGTTATGCGTTTGATTGTTTCGGAACAGAAATTCATCCCAATTTCCTCGAAGGCTGCACCGAAAGAATTCTCATTTCACATTCCAACGCCCATCATCGGCAGCGAACCGTTTGCAATGATTGGATGTCAAAAATCTCAACCTTACCATTACCGACAATGGAAATCACTTTCAATTTGTTTAATTTGTTTCCGAGTTAATCATCGATGGCAAAGTCAAAATAACTTCCAAGTTCCAAGAATGTTCATTGTTCTTGCTTTCTTGCCTTGGAAGATGACGGAACAGGAACCGGTTATCCGGGTGGGTGACATCTCGTTGCCTTTCAAAGAAAGTTAGGCGAGTGCCAGTTTTGCTTGTTGTTTTCTTGGGTTGTTGTTATTTTTTTTATCTTCTTGCCACCCGTAAATAGAACCACTTTCTGCTTTGTTGAACATGATTATCTTCCACTGACAAGCCGACCGATTTTCTGTCTCTCTGAGATTCATCCCCCCTTACTCACTCCGCTTGTCCGCTAGAATGTTTCTTATGCCTTTGCGTTATTTTCTCATAAAGTTTAATCAAGAAGAAAGGCCTCTCTTCGGAAGATTGAGGAACGAATCTGTCTGTGATTGTGTGTGGGTGGTTTCCAAGTCAGCATTTTTTCCTTTCTGTTCCAGACTAGTGACTAAAAAACATTTGTTCTCACCCGATTTTCTGGTTCATTGACTCAAATTGAAGAGATGGAATCCCGTTGCGTCGACTTGGTAACAAAATGAGGACGACGACGATGGAAGAAAAGGGAAGCAGGCAAATGAAGCCAACATCCGTGATTTGGAAGAGAGTCCTATCCTAACATTTCGCTCGCTTCGCCGAGGCCGGGAACGAACTTAATTGCATTAATATTTATACTGTCCGCATGTTTTTTTCTCGGAAGCTTGTCTGGTCTACGGTTCTTGGAGCTCCGGAAAATTTCGTTCCTGAACCAGGAAATTTTTTCGTCCTTTGCCCCGTTTCATTCATTCAACTTATGTAATATCCTGCCCCGACTCCCCAGCAATTATCTGACTAATGTTTCTCACCTTTCTTTCCCATTTTTTTCCTTTTCACCAGGATCATCGTCAGTGGCACACGAAAGAAGAAAATGTTGGACATTACCAGGGACAAACCGATCAAAATAGCCGTCAGAGTTCAGGTGCCGGTCCGGGATCATCCAAAGGTGAGTTTGAGTGTGGTGATTCATTTTGCTTTCATTGATACCTACCATTCCTTGAGGTCATTGGGCGATGCCCTTCCAAGCAAACTGGGAAAAAATATAATAGAAGAATCTCTCGAGAGGTTTCGGTTCGGTCTAGACGTCCCCGTTCTCGGTGGGACTTTTCCTTGAATCGGAATCATTAATCTGGGCGAATCCATCGAAGGAGAAGACGTTTGAATCCAAAAATAATATCTCTCTTATGACGATTGCTGTTGAAGACAAAAATCTTTGAACGTCGTTAAAGCATATAATAAAAACAGAAATTTCTTATGTCATACAGAGTTTGTAAAGAAATTTTTTTTACAAAAACTGTGTAACAGCATAAATATGTATGTGAATTATTAAATTTCCATAAATTCAATTTTCTTTATCGGTATCGACAAAGCTAGGAAACTATCAGAATGTTTCAAAGTTTAAAAAACATAAGAAATGATAAGAAGCTTCTACTTTTAAACTGTTTATATATTGAATCTTACTTTGAAAAAAAAATCAATTATTAAAAAAAGTCAATAATTTACAAAATTGGAAAATATTCCTTATCTCAAAACTACAGTTGTAATCAGAAGCAAAGTTTAGTCTTAGTCTGTAGAGCTTTGGTATATTTTTTATTTCCATTTTTGATTCAATATTTCAATCTTTTCTCAACATCATCATTTTAAAGACACATTACAAAACAAATGGCAAGATTCCTGAGTAGCAAAAAAAAAACACACTACGGAATTTGATTGTTCGGAACCAAGAGATTTCGAATCTCCTATACGGTATTTTCCATTAAGAAATATTTACTTAAAATCCGTTTCAAATCTTCTTTGTGTGTGATTTTTTTCAACACACAAAATATTATTTGACCAGGACTAATCGATTTGAATTTCATTGTTTTTAAACCAACAAAGTTTTTTTGATTCAGTCGCTTTTCAAAAATAATTCTCTCAGCACTTTGAACTTTTCAAAAAAAATTTTTTTTTTTGGCTATCAGAATTTGTTTCTTGAGTATGAATAAGGCAGTTTAATGCTGGATCTCTATTTTTTCCCTCCCAATCTTTTAAATCTGCATCCGAATTTTAGATACAATTTAGAATTGTGATCCTGATTTCAAATAAAAAAAAATATTTGTAAATTGTAGTGTAAAAAATGAGATATAAATGATCATTAACATTAGGATCTTTCGAGCAAAATCATCGAAATATTTCAAATAATTATCTCCAACTCTCCAACTCCAAACTCTCGATTGTATATTGGCCTAATCTAAGGTATCTAGGTATTGGACAAATCCGTGAAATTTTATATAAAAACCTGGCAAAATCCGGGCATTTGATTCCAAATGGACAAACGAATAAACCAAATCCGGGCAATACCCGGAAAAATTTTGTCTAACCCGAGAAATAACTCAACAAAAATCAAGAAAAAAAAGTGAAAAAAATATTTTTCATCAAAACTTATTATCATATGTCATTTTGATCGTAAATTTATAAATCACGTAATTTTTTATCGAAAAATTCGATAAAATTAAGAATACAAAAAGTAAAAAAAACTCCCATCTTACTGAATTTGTGTTTTGGTCTTGTAATCTTTCGGATGCTTGAAAATAAAATAAACTCATATGTTATACTTATAACTTTATTTATTCTCCCTTTCGAGTCGAGTGACTGATCAGTCAAACATTCATCAGTCATATGAAATAAATAGAGTGGTTTTTTTTTATTTTCTTATTGTAAAACCATTTCAGAACATTCAGAATGTTGTGTCAAATTTTCAAGTCATTCGAAGCAAAACTGTAGAAATTATAGGCCTTTATCTCCTCTTATCTTATACTGCAGGAATTCGGCAGCAGAAACTTCAAACGCGTTTTTCTCGAAAGCACATTTTTTAAAGTCAGTGGACAGCGTCATTTGAAAACTAAACAACATATTTTCTACATATTAAATACCAAACCCCAACGATTTTCATTTTTTTTTTTTTTTACTTTGGGCAGATTTTACAGATAAAAAATGGCGGATTTTTTCGTGAAAAATCGTAGTGCAGCAAACAGCAACAAAAATTCCATAATTTTTTTTTAAGTTTTAATATAATCGTTGGGGTCCAGAAAAGAGCTATTAAAAATATTTTTCTCTGATTTTTTGACTTCAGATGATTCTGTGCTGAGATACAGTGTCCACCGCAAATCCTGTTTTCTAAAAGGCAAAGTGCTCCGTCACCGGCTCATTTTTCAATATTTTTTTACGAAATAAAATACTAAATGTTCTTTTAAAAATGCTTTGTATAATGCAAAAAATTTGAATACATTTGTTTGAACGATAGCACTAAAAAAAAATCGTGAAAATGGTGTTTTTTTTACCCGTTAGACCCTACTCCCCAAGCATTCGAACTACTCAACAGTTTTTGTTTGAAGTTTTTCAGCAGAATATTGGAATTTCGGGAAAACTTTTTTTTTGTTACAATTGCTAATGAATACTGCTTTATTTTAGATCTCAAAAAATGAAAAATTTTCATATAAAAATGTGGTCCATGGCAACTACCAAAAATCTAACTTTGACATTTTGACTTTTTTTTATAACAACCCTGAACCAAACAATTATTATTTATCAGCTTCCCAAGAATGTACCAAAACAAAACAAAACCTGATCAAATATTTGTAAAATGCAAAACAGTAGCATTTCAGTATTAAAAAAGTTTTATTAAAAATCATTCTATAGGAAAGTAAAATTCGAACCTTCGCACTTGTCGATAGATTGATGAGAGAAATTTGAGGTTTAAATGATTTTTTTTTATATTCAGTCGTCTTCCCCTGGCATTAGATAAACAGCAACACGGTCAACAATAACATAGAACATGCCACTAAATAAAATGCAACACTCATAAAATTTCAATTTTTTTATTTTTGGCCACAGATAGCGCCATTCATTCGAGAGTCTCTAACTCGTTACATTACAAATGTAGCAATTGCATTTTTGTTCTCGAAGGCCATGCGATGTGATTTCATTACCACCAAACATTCGAGCCAGATTGCTCCCCGATGATCAAACAGAAGTGCCAGGTGTCCTGATTTATCAGGATTTGTGATGATTTTCGAGAGACCGTACTGATTTTTTAAAAACTCTCGAATTGACCTGATTTTAGAGAATTGTTCTCAAAAATGTCCTGAACTGTCCTGATTTTCAAAAAAACATCTGAACTATAATTGAAACTATCAAAACATGAACAAATGAACAACTTTATTAAAATAGTAAAACCCATAAAACCGATAGTGATCTTCGGTTCAGATCAATGTTCCGAAAATCACTCATTTTCGATGAATGTTTCTGATTGCACTTCGCACCTGAACGTACAGTGGTCGGGTTTCGTTATTGATTGCTACTGGAACTACCCGATCATCGATCGTTCAATTCATCGCTAAAATACAGATCACCTCGCACGATGCTTGCTGTCAAAACAGTGCAGCACCATCATCAAATTGGAATCTCATCAATGCGCAATGCATATGGCGAATCTTGTTGGTCTTCGATCAGGAGTGAATGGATCAGGCAGTGAGTGAGTGATACATGAAGCCGATCATTAGCGTATTTTGTTTGATTTGATATATAGCAAATTAATAAATTTATTTGTTGTTATAACGTTTTTTAACATCAGTATGATCAAAATCAAATTGTAGTTGTGTTTGTGAGGGAAAGATGTTCACTTACGCCGTGTTTTTCAATTTTTACAAGTTCTCTTATTAAACTGTCGTCCGTCACGTTAAAACTACTGAGAGTTTATGGTGTCTCGCACAACTGTTTGATTTTTCTCGTCGTGCAAAAAATAATTTTGAATTTCATATAATTCAGGCAGATACTGAGTGATCTACATTCAGAATGGATCAGTTTGTATCTCACTCATCTCCGATATGCGATGTTTGCTAAACCAATGATTCTGAATGATGCGACTCGGTTTGCATAGCTGATATGAGCGCTGATCGAGATTGCATACCAGCCAGGCGAAGCAGTTGCGAGAGGCGCTATCCCATTATACAATCAGAATGTTTCCAACAGGAAACGCATCCTGAGTGTTTTGTTTTGATTGATTTTCGGAACACTGGTTCAGATAATATTTGGATGGTGCATTTCGATATGAACTGCATGTCAGTCAGGAATCTGCTTACTTTTGTTGCATAAACTAAGGCTTTTACAGCACCTGTGTTTCGCATTTATTTATGCAAAATTAGCTAAGCTGCTCATTATGTTCATAAATGTAGAGGTGTCCTGAAAAATCCTGATTTTTCATCCCGGTGTCCTGATTTTTGAAAAAAAAAAACCACCTGGCACCCCTATGACTCACTTCTGGAGCACCATTCAGCACCAGTGGTGCTCAACCGAAGCCAAACCATAAACTTATGCCACGTGGAATGACTTGGTGAAAATTTTCGTCAATGACGTCTAGACCATGGTGAATTTAGAATGGTGGTCTCTGATTGGCAAAAAGTAGACGAGGGCTCGATGCGGAGGATGAGGTGAAACGCAGCCGAAATTTAGACAGCTGGATGTTGGCTGGCTGGGATGCCAGGTGCCTTGATTTGTTTGCAGGAATTTCCGATCTTTATCGAGATGAAACAGCTGCTTGAGGAGGATCCAGTTTAGAAACATCCTGTTGAAAACGCAGGTTTCAGTGGTGGAATAGAGTTATCTTAATTCATGTTTCGTCTGTGAGGTCAGTAGAATACAACTATATAATTTAGCGATAGCTAACTGTCACGTTCCACTTCTTATATTCCCTAACCGAGAAAGTACTCATTTCTCAATGAGTACTTTGATATTCTTACCCAGAATATCTGGCAACACTGTTGTGTTACCAAAAACCCAATTCGAGTATTCCCGCCTAACCGTGTGATGATGTAAACATTTGTACTGCGTTTATCATAATCATCTGTCATCAGCAATCATTGATCTATTGTTCTCGATTGCGAATTGGAAATAGCAAGAGGAACCAAAACAAACAATGTTTTGGTTCTGCTGCAATCGGCAGCAATGTGGATTCGCCAAAACCGTGAGTATCCACACATTCTGTTAAGAATTTTGTTTGTTTGGTCCACCCTTAAAGGATTCTTTCTATCATCACGGTTTATCACGGCTATTTGGGAACATTCGAAGAGAGCGGAATGTATAGTAATTTCATATTAAAAATAGAGATTTGAATATAATGAATTCATTGAAAACTCAAGTCATTTCTCTATTTCCGGAAGTCCAATTTAAATTTTCGGAGAGCGGCTTGAAATTCAATTGGAAGCCACAGATTTTTTTGTCAATTTTTTACTTCATCAGCTTACGCTTGGTGTCTTTCAACCAGTTGCTCGTTGCGAACTTTCATATTGGGGTGGTACCAGATCCTATCGGCTTCCCTGAAATTTTGGCGACATCACACTAGCGCCAACTAAGGGTTGACGGGTTGGGGTTCAACCTCTACTTTAAACACTTCTCACTCACACTCATGCACCAGTGCAATTTACATAACTGTGAACATTATCAAAACAATCATGGTGTGAGTGAAGAGACGTTTGATATTCAATGTTTAGTGCGATGATTTGCGTTTACTCAAAGCTTGAATGTAAAGCTGCAATGTTTGAGAAGAAAGCGGCAAAGCTTAGATCCCATCTCGCAGAGCGGCAGTACCATAAACATTGTGTTGGCGTCGCCAACGATTTGTTCTGAAGAACAACAGCCCGACTATCTTGTTACTGAGACATCTTTGGTGGTACATAGCCGGAACCATAATTTGTGCTTAAATTTATTCTTAAACGTTACACAAGCCGTATCAAACTTAAAAAAAAACAAATAAAAATTGAAATTTCAAATTGCACTTGTTAAAACCTGCCACATTCCCTACCTTCATGAAATCAAACATTTTCACTTTGTGAAAATTTCAACTCACTGTTAGATCCTTTAGGACTGCTTGAAGGCTTTACCAAATAATCGTTGGTCGAATAGTTGATTTCAAGCTGTTTTGGGTCGCCCACAGTGTGTTTGCTGATTTTTCTCGATTCTACAAAAAAAAAACGATGAGCTTCTGTATTGGATACTGTCTCAAAAACCGCTTGACAGATTGACATCAAATTTTGTACCCGTACTCATTACATCACCAGGCAGCTTTACTGACAATTTTTCCAATATCCATTGCGCAGTTCGAAAGATAATTACATAACAAACTAATGTTATGAATTCGTCTTGGTACATCTTTGTACCTGAAAATAATCAAATTTTCTTAGGTGAAGGAAAGTATTAGAGAAACACGAGGTATCGAAGAAAGAAAGAATGTAAGCCGTAGATATGATGAATTTATCGAAAAAAAACAACGGCTCACCGACGGGACTTGAACCCGCAATCTCTGCTTCAGTACAACTGCGCGTTAGCCAATTCCACCACAGAGAACGTGACGACACGAGCGTACACATCGAGCTCCGCCGATCAACTCACTATGGGGTTTCAGGAGGCAAAAAGTCAAAAACTGAATGTTATCGGATCGCTTTTTTTATTTTTACTAGTTAATAACTTAATATTTGACTAATATATTCCTAGTTTTTCAACTCATTATCTTGGATACTGAACGCACCACAGACATCAGACTTTGAAGAATTGGAAAATTTAAATGATGAAGGAAAAAATTAAATCACATATATTTCTATGGAAAACCCTTTTCTCTTAAATTTGAAGTACACCATATGAAAGTTTATATTAAAAGCTATCATTTGAACCATTCAAAATTTTTACACACTAAATTGATCTATGATAAAAATGAGTAAATAATTATTTTTTTTCAAAAGTCAAAAACTTTAAAGCCTTGCCAAAAAAATCCCAGCATTTCCTCATACTTTTTTCACTATCAAGATCTAGTTTAAGATCCTAAGAATGCAATGAAGAGATTCCAGGCACCTCAAAGCACCGTTTTTTGAGTTATAGTCAAATAAAGCTGAAAATATCATGCAAATGGGTAGTTTTTACTCATTAATGAGTATTTATTCAACAAAGTCTATGTTGGTTTGTCAAAAAAAAAAAATGTTTCTCATGATTGATCAATCCTTTCACATATTTTTCTCTTGTGTTTCATGAAATGTCTTGATGATATTTATCATTTAATAATCAAATAGTTCCCGGTTTTCAAAAGAAATAAAAATTAGGGTTGTTTATAAAAAATTTTTGCGTGAATTTATTTTAAGTTAGTTGAAATAATAATTTTCATACAAAATTTTCAAAAATTACAAAATAGTCCAAAACACCTAATCAACACCGCCTCATTGTATGGAATTGCCCCATACTGCAACTGTTGGACCTTTTATCGAAATTTATATATGTATGTATATCCCGCATGTGATCTTTCCCGCTATTGATCTGCCTTTTTTCTCTATCACCACCCATCGATTCAGGATTTAAGTCGAGCGAGCACATGGTCGATTGCTTCGGGTTTGCGGCAACTTACTCGTGTCGGTCGATTCCATCACGTTCACAGTGGTGGAATTGGCAAACACGTCGTTGTACTAAAACAGAGATTGCGGGTTCAAAACCCGTCGGTAAGCCGTTGTATCTTTTTCGTAAAATTTTTGATATTTACGGCTAATTTTTTTTTTATCTTTGGTATTCATATTTCTTTAATAATTTACTTCACCTTCGAAAAAAAGTGGTGCACTTTTTCGAATACACTTTGTATTTGGCTTTCTAAACTTATGCAATGCATTAACCGATCGATCAAGTATCGTAGGTATATCTTTGAACTTAGATCAGTTTTTTTTTGTGGAAAAATCAATCAAATCATCGAGCTTTGAAACAAAGTTGGTGTCAATGTCACAAAGTACATTAAAGATTTTCAATTGCTGCCATGCATTGTTGTTTCGACCACGGTCAAGTGATGAAAGATTATCTGTTAATTGTGCTTTCAACTATTTTGTTGACGTGTTCCTCGTTAGATCTTGGGACAGCGATAGCTGAAATAGTTGAAACAGTTTTTCAATCTAACCCAGCCCACCTGACGTTTACTGGTTGGTTCATCAATATGAACCCAGGGCAGAGACTTGACGAAAACCCACTGGGACAGATTGTTTCTTCGAAAAAGATCGACCACATTCCACGCCTGGTAATGAACGGCTGGATGGAGGAATTAAAGCATGGATTGAAGCCCTCTTTACTGGTGTTCTATTTCGATTCATCTAGCCTACTCTCTGCGGACTTAAAACGTCAACTGGTTTATTCACCGTTGTTGAAGGCCGATGTTAAGATAATACTTTTGGTCAGCTCAAAATCGTTGTACGAAACCTTGGATTTGTTCATTGCGTTATTCAAACATTTCTTCTGGAATGTGGTGATGTTTCAAACGCAAGACGGGCTGATGCTGGTCCACGATTTATACAAAGATGTCTACATTTTCTCAAAATGGATCGATTCTCGGTTGATGTTTGTGGATAGAACCTGCGATCTGTACGGAAACCTAGTGACATTTTCCCTGAGTGGCAACTCTGCGTTGGCTTCTCTCAAACATTTGGGTGAAAATTCAGAAGCTGTCGGATCGTTTGGGAAATGGATTACGGAAACTGTGCGGCACTTGAATGGAACTCCAGTGGGAGTTTTTGTTGATTGTCCGAAATCGAAAGCAATATGTGCCAAACGTCTGAGTGTCCACCCGGATGGGAGCAGTTTTCATATTAAAATGGACCCTTATTGGATGGTTTGGAAGGAACTTAGTAACCTTTATTCCACCGAACCTCATCGTTGGACCATCATAGTAATGAAGGGAAAGCTTTTACAAATGTTCGAGCTTTTTACTTACCCATTCAAAACAGAGGTGTGGATATTAATTTGTTGTATTGTCGCTTTAAATTCACTAGTCATGATTATGTTCCCAAAGTTATTTGAAAACGATTTGATTCTGTTGCCAGTTTGTGGATTTGAGCGCATCAAACTAAGACGAGCGAAGCCACACGAAAAGCTCACCCAAATGGCTTTAGTAGTGTTGTTCTTTTTTCTCAGCAATGCCTACGGAAATAAATTCATTTCTCTCCTCACAAGCTATCCGAGAAAAGCCGATCCCAAAACTCTCCAGGACCTTAAGCAGCTCGGTATCAAAATAGTTATCGGAGAGTCCGAAATGGAGTCACTCGAAAATCGAGTGCCAGATCCCGAAATGCGTGAGTTGATTGAACCATTAGCTAACTTCTCAACCTACAAAAATTACCCTACGGGTTACGCGTACGTTTGTTCGAAAGAATTCGTCAAATTAGCGATCAATTCACGAACATTTATCAACTCTCCACAAGATTCTCTACAGTACTCCGAATTGATGGGCTATCAGCTGCCGATGAAAATAATGGCCATGGAAGTAAGGATCAAACATCCGCTGCAAGATCGATTTCAACGAATGGAGCGCCGTTTCGTCGAAGCTGGACTGATGCTTCGATGGCAGCTGCTAGCAGTTCTAAGCTCGATTCAGGATCAAAATGCTCTGATGAGATCAAGGGATGCGATTGAGAGTCGGAAAACTATTGACGTGAGAGAGTTGAAGCCGGTTTGGATTGTTTTGGTCGCTGGATGGGCAGTGGCGACATTTTTATTTTTGCTCGAACATTTGATGAAAAGGGTGCAATGAAAGGGCGAAAATACGAAAATAAATTATATTTTTGTTGAAAATTGAAAAAACTAAAAAAGTTATACATGTCGTTACATAATTGATCGGCCTTAAGGGTTAAAAGAGATGTCCTTTTTAGTAATAACAACTTAAGAAATGAAATTTTATAGACGAATAGAAAGTTTGAAGAAATGAAAGATGGTGAAAATGAGTAGAATTTTATTTAGAAGCATTTTACAAGGTAACAAAATTGGGGTGCTGATTCCAAATTTGCAATCAGTTTTTTTCTTTGCAGCTCTTGTCTACGAAATAATTTTGGAATGCGCACCTTTTGATAAAACTGTAGAAGATTACAAAGATTTTGAAATTAAAGGTTTATTTTCAATGATCATGTTTATCGAAGATCGCAAGTAATTTTGACTTCTGTGAAAAAAGTTATAAAAGTTTTTATTGTTTATATTTTTCAATTTTGCAAAAAACGAAAATTTGACGATTTTTAAAGAAATTTTATCCCAAATTAAAGCCTAGATATTTCTTCAACCATAAGTCAAGCTTTTATTATAATTTTTCTTCACAATAGTCGTCAAATCAAGTTTAATCCATTAATGTTGAATGCAACTTCGTCATTTTCAGATTTTCAGTTTACTACGCACAAATTTATTTTCTCGCCAACGCTTTTTCAAGCTTCAATGTTAAGTTTGACACCCGAATTCCAATTTGAACTTTTTTCATGACTTTATTCAAAGCTCTTCAGAATGCAGTTCAGTAGTGGAACTCAACATTATTATTTCTATTCGAGTGCTTCATAGCGGAACCGGAAGTTGATGTTTAAGGTATAGATAGCAGTGTGATTTGCCAATCGTTGCACAGCTAAGCATATAATTTAGGTTTTTATGCTGTATTTTAATCATTTCAACCGAATTCACTTGATTTTTTTCGTCGATTGCACTCATTTAGGAGTGGTCTACAAAATCCAAAAGATAAGGTGTTTTAAAAAAATGACGTAAAAATAAAAAAAAATCATTTAAAACTGCTTGTCTGTGCCGTGCCGAATAGTTGCGCAGGCAAATTTTATGTTGTGCCTAATGTTGTCCGATTTTTTTTCCAATGGTTACACACTTTAAAACCCGTCTCAAGACTCAGCCACCATATGGTCAAAAAGGTTGACGCTTGTTAAGGAAGCTTATTATCAGAAATTCTAGTTCAAATGATATCCAATTTGGAGACGGCCCCCTTTTGAGGAGGGTCTTCCATATAAAACGTACCATGCACAATAGGGAAATTTAGACCCAAAATCGAAAAAAAACACGAAACCGCCGTTTTGATAGTTTGGAGTAGCAAACGTGACACGTGAAATTTCCTCAGAAACTCAAATCTGCCGCTGAATTTAACCGGAGACATCTGAGTGAAGTGTTATTTGACCTTATTTGCTCAGTATTGAGCTTTGCTTTTTTCTTTATATGTCCTACCAACATAAAATTTGATATAGAAGGAACTGAAAGATATTTAATTTTTTTTTTAAAATGCCTTTTTACAGGTGAAAGGATAAAAAGACGCGATCGATTTTGCACCCTTTTACCCCTGTGAAGAAAATGTGATTTCATAAAATAATTGCTTTAGACTCACTTGAAAGTCGATAAGTCGATATATAATGAATATTAATTTAATGTATAAAAATGGACTCAACTACGTCCAAAGTTTCAGATCGTTTCTCTGATTTGTTGAATATATCTTTTCAAAAAGTCTTCTTATTTTGAATATCTTTTTCATGAAAATGGGATTATTTGTAATGAATGTAACCTCTGTAAGATATTATTAATCTTCAAAAGTCATTCATTTTACATTGAATTTGTTCCCAATAATTTTCCAGCAGTAAAATTGTTATGAATCAAATTAAGTTTCACGAAAAATATGAATATAGGTTGAATTATTGAAAATCAACATTGAGTGCATGAGTGTCCATCCCGGTATTTCTCGGGAATTTGAAAAATTCGGGAAATCGCAATTCCCGGAAATCATAGTTTAATTCCCGGGAATTCCCGAAATGTATGAAATTATTTCACTGGAAAAGCCTGATAGCCTCCGGAACATTCTTATTGATATTTTAAAAAATATAGTCATACAAAACTGATTTAGAAT
The DNA here is from genome assembly GCF_029784155.1 of Uranotaenia lowii. Lineage (NCBI taxonomy): Eukaryota > Metazoa > Arthropoda > Insecta > Diptera > Culicidae > Uranotaenia > Uranotaenia lowii. The sequence goes on from NC_073693.1 coordinate 350,950,745, forward strand.
ACGCCGATTCCTGTGGCAGTAGACATTTTGCAGCCATTTGGAGCAATTTTTTATTCAAATAGATACAGACCCCGTTCGTTTTTGGCAACATGCTCGC
>NC_073693.1:350955841-351062390 GCF_029784155.1 Uranotaenia lowii
TCCCGATTCAAAATACAAAGGAAGCTTCTGGACGCTTTCCACAGGAAGTAAGATCTGGAAGTTCCGGACATTCCAAGAAACACACCATAGAGGTTGTCGGACAAAATTCGACACTGACAATGTCGGACATTCAGTAACGACGTTCCTTTCTGCAGCATTTCGGTAATTGTTCCGAACAAATGGCAAAAACGAAGGAAAAAAGGGTCTTATATTGAGCTCGCAGTTTGAACTCCGTGTTGAACCGTCATCGTAGGGAGGAAAAAGAAAACTCAACTTTAAGTTCATAGAAACGAACTACAAATGTTCACGGAGAAAACAAACGACTGTTTTTCTACTTATTACAGCTTGTTATACCAATCATCAAAGCGTTGTTGATTTTTTCACATCCAACTATAAATGTAATGACTCAACTACAAACTTATGATTGACCTTACGCAATCATCTATGAATATAACGGATTCAACTATAATGGTATAATTTATTCAACTGTAAATAAACTAAATTAAACTACAATTGTATGAGTGATTTTAGGCATTCAACTATAAATATATTTGATCCTACTTCTAACTGCTGATTGACCTTTCTTGTGGTTTTTATACATTCAACTATAAATAAATACAATAGATTTATTAAACATTTCTGATTAACCTTTAACATTTAACTTTTAATATAATAGATTTAATTGTTATAGTATGATTGATTCAACTGTTAATAAGATAAATTAAACTACAATTGTATGAGTGTTTTTAAGCATTCAACTAAAAATATAATGGATTCAACTATACATTTCCAATTGACCTCTAACATTCAACTATAAATATAATATATTTAACTTTAGTGATATAATTGATTCAACTGTAAATATGATCGATTCAATTACAAATGTATGATTGATTCTAGGTATTGAACTATAAATATAGTTGTTGAATTTTATCAACGTTTTTCGGCGAGTTTTACAAATTAAAAACGTTTTCATACCATTTTTCCAGACGTTTCGAGCTACTGTGGTATTCGCTCTTCTTCAGTGGACACTAAAATTTATTTTAAATTACAAATAACTACTAAAATTACAATTTTTGTTTTCAAACTTACGAATTACTGGCTTTTGTCTATACTAATTTGTTCTGGCTCAGATTGTTTTGTTTTGCGTTTACATTTGTGTGTCAGTGTCTATGTTAATTTGGAAATGACGGGGTTGTATGCTGTTTTAAAATTACATGGATCTCGTTGTCTGTTTACAACGTTGTTGTCCCCTCTTAGTTTAATGTAAAAGGTTTCTGTAGTTATTTTTGCGTTGTATCCTGCTACTCTTTCTAAAATTTTGGTGTTTTCAAAATCGAAATTATGACCAGTTTCTAAGCTGTGTTGTGCTAATTTAATTAATTTAAAATAAATTTTAGTGGCTCGCCGAAAAACGTCGATAAAATTCAACATGTATTGTTATTATTAACCAACATTCAACTGTAAATATAGTAGATTCAACTATATTTTTATGATACTTGAATACTTGAATTCATACACATACAAATACTACAGGTATTTACATAAGTGTTGTTGTACCTTCAAAAGCAGACAGCTGGTGTTTACCAATGGCAAAAACAGAAGGTAATAAGCAAAGATATAATAAAATATCATACATTTGCTTGTTTAAATAATCTTGTTTAAATAATATTCTCACTTTAGATAAATTCAAGCCAGATGCGGCAGCAACTCAGTTTCGTTGGACATCCCAGGTGGGAGGCACCGATTGGTGTTTCATTGGAAAGCAAGACCCAGACAACCATTTGGTGGGTATTTCGAATTTGCAACACAAATATACGTGAAAATATACGTATAAACATATCGTATATAATGCAGCAAAACCAGAATATAGTATCATTTTGGAGGCCATATAGGTACATTAGCACACATATTCTTGTTTTGAACTGTATTGTCGTAATAAAATCATGCAATGAATTTAAATACGATAAAGAATATGCGTGGGCCACACATTGTAGATGCAGATATACGAAAATGAGTTTTAATAACATTCTTTACGATATATAATCTGAAAAATAAAATACGACTTCTGGATGTCTGGGGAATGGCTGAAAAATGCCAAAATCATTTATGTGCTTGTTGCTATCAATATCGTTTTATTCTTTCTTGCAATCATCTTTCTTGTGCTTTCAAAAAATTAGAAATAAACAAAATACGTTTGAGACCACAATGAACATAAAAATTAAGACAGTTAAAAAAAAACAAAGCATAAAATCAATCATAGAATGTAATTGATTCAATCATGATTGAATTAATCATACAATTGTAGTTAAAGCTATCATATTTATAATTGAATGTATAAACTTACAATACAAATATAGTGGAATATTTGATAAATATAGTTGGTGTTGAATCAATCATTAAAATAATTGAATATAGGAAAATAATTTTTTCTCCGTGTTTTTTTTCTCGGAAAAATTTAATTTAAAATAACAAATCGGAAGCGTGTATGTAGTTTTAAATGTTCAAAACAAAGTTATTGGAATGCCTTTTGAGAATGTATTCGTCAGAAGAACTAGCTTATTTAAATCCAGTGACGTCATTTTTGTCATGGTAATTATGTTTACTATAAAAAAAACTTTATTACTAACTTTTCTTCCTCGTCACCTCTATTTCCGTCACATTGATTTAACTCTACTGTTTGGGTTTTGTCAGAGAGGTTTTTCATCATTCAACTAAGCACTTTATTAAAAATTTAAGAACAAAGACAATTCTGATGGAAATGATGAGTTGATGATGAATCGTGTAATTTTTTTTTTATTTCAGTATGGAAATATTCGGACGTACATTTTTTTAAACTTTGTATAACATTAACTTTGTACCACTAAGTAATGTTGCAGCAGCGTTTCGAGATAGAAACAAAGTACAGACTACAAAAATAATCAAACCCGGAAATTTTCTAACAACTTTAATTCCATTTGAGGTACGATAAATAAAATCAAAGCAAATGCTTTCCAACAAAGTCGAAAGCGAGTATATGCCCTGGTTCATTCCAGTTCCCGCCTTCGTTTGGAAATGAATCGACTTTTGGTATTCCTTACTGTGCTAAGTTGTTTTGCCAGTGGCCAATATTTACGTCGTCTTGTTCCGGATGTCATCGAGATCATTGACGTCGCCTTTCAATCTCACCCTCGGCATCATACAGCGTTTACTTTTTGGATCATCAATATGTACTCGGCGCAGCACTTTGAGGACGGCATTTTGGGGCCGATTGTTGCCTCCAAAAAGATTGCCCACATTCCGCGGCAGATTATGACAGGTTTTATAGCCGATTTCAGAACCGGCTTGAAACCTTCGCTGGTGGTGTTCTACTTCACTTCATCGAGATACCTTCCGGAGGAATTTAAACCAATGATCATGTACTCGCCACTATTTGAGGCCGGCATGAAGATACTAGTGTTGATGGATTGTAACTCGGTGGACGAAACTTTGCAATATTTCGATAAATATTTTCGACATTTCTACTGGAATGTGGTGATGCTGCAAGTGAAGGACGGCTGGCTGATTCAACGGGAATTGTTCCGGGCAGCTTATTCAATGTCGAACCGGGTCAAACCCAGATCGTTGTTTGTGGATAGGACCAGAAATCTGTACGGAACTCAGATAACATTTTCCTTGAGTTCTGAATCGCCGTTTGCGTCCATTGAAGGTTTTGGTGAGAACTCAGTAGCTACCGGATCGTTTGGAAGATGGATAACGGAAGCTGTGCGACACTTAAACGGTACTCCATTAGGAGTTCTTTTGAAATGTACAAGATGGCAGACAAATTGCGCTCATAGTCTCGAGGTTGACGCTAATGGAGTATATTTTGACCTGTTGATGAACCCTCTGATGGTCATTACGCACGAACCGAACTATCTTTATTCCATGGAATCTTATCGTTGGATTGTTGTTGTACCAAAAGGCAGTTATCTGCACATGTTTGAACTTTTTTCATACCCATTCACAACAGGATTGTGGTTACTAACCTTCTTTTTAATCTTTCTCAACATTCTAATTATGATGCTATTCCCAAAATTATTTGAAAACGACTTGAACCTGTTGCCGATTTGTGGACTTTTTCGAACGAAACTGCACTCAGCGAAATCGTATGAGAAAATTATCCTTATCGCATTGATACTTCTATTCTCTCTACTCACTAAAGGATATGGGAACCAATTTGCTTCGTTTTTAACCAAAATTCCGAGAAAAGCTAGCCCCCGAACCTTAGATGAGCTCAAGCAGCTTGGTACAAGAATAATCATAGTATCGACCGAGTTCGAGGAAGTGATCCAAAGACCTCCGGACCTGCAACTAATGATCAGGATGCAGGAAAATTTCACCACACCGCTTGAAAAATATCCGACAGCTTTTGTTTTCATTTATACAAAAGATTTTCACAGGATTATCAACTCCCAATCGGATCAGCTTCAGTACACCCGGTTTGTGAATTATCGGCTGCCAATGAGGGTATTGACCATGGTGGTTAGATATCGGCACCCATTGCAGAATCGATTCCAGCGGATGGGAAGAAGTTTTGTTGAAGCAGGACTCATTGATCGATGGCAGGAATCGGCATTGCTCAAAATGATCAAAGGGTATATGGTCATGATCAAAGCGAGAAAATCGGTCGAAGATTCTTCAAGAAAGGTAGACGTTGGTGAATTTCAGCCGGTTTGGATGGTTTTAGCAGTTGGTTTGATTTTGGCTGCTGTCGCCTTTTGCTTTGAACATTACATGAAATGAACGCACCCCACAGAAATGAAACGAGCAACAATTTTTAAATAAATTTCATTTTGCAAAAGCTTTGCTAACATATTCCGGACCTTTTGATTGAAACGTAGGATTTGTGAACTTTCCAAACAGATTTAATTCCATCCGGCGCCGATTTTCCGACGTATAGGACTGAACGTCTTCACTTGCTGCCAGCCAAGATTCTCGCCAATTGTGCGTTTATTTCAGCGGTTAGACTACGCCGCCACGAGCTTCTGCCTCTTCTTCAATCTGACCACAAAAAAGAAGTCCTTGCTGCCTTGAAGCAGGACACTGGTGAAACAACAACACCAAAAACAATAGGAAAATGGTGACAACTGCCTTTATTTCGGACGAAGTGGGAGATGGTAGAATAAAGCAGACGGAGGTCTTTGCGAAGAGAGGACCTCTTAGGTCTCCTCTATTGAGCAAAGTAGTAAAGGAGCTAGGAAAGGAGCAGGTCCCAGTTATAGGAAGAGGCACATCACCTGTGTGCCAAAATTGATGGTGCTTCTGCAGAGTGCCGTCAAGGAACAGACGGAACAGGTGTGGAAGCGAAATTGATTGCTTTGAAAGGACAATCAACCAAGGGTTGCTTCGAAGGAGTCTTAGCCGAAAAGAACTACCAAAAGAGATCGCGACTCCCGCGTCGTAAACGACTCGTTCAAGAAAAAGCCTGACACGGACTACGAGGATGCTGATGGAGAGAGCAGCGCTGGAGGCTGGCAAATGGTTATAAGTAGAAAATAGAACGCAAAAAGAAAAGTCGTTGTGAAGCCAGTACCTACTATCTCCAAAACCCAAACATCAATGGGTGATGTCCAGGGGTGATGCCCTTATCGTGGAAGTGGAAGAAGGCACATCCTTACTCCGGCAGTAACGCCTGGAGCCTAAATTACCTGATCTCGGCAAGAGCGTCACCAAAACAAAACGCACCCAAAATGTCAACCTGCTCTTCGAGTTAAAAAAAAAGACCCGGTCTCAGCATACCTGAGACATGAGCAACGAATCAGTAGCCATAAACACGTACGGTGGAATGCAGATAGCAACGATTCGCCTCTCACTAACAGGGGCTAATACGCTACTGGGTGATCTGTGAAGCATTTTAGAACCGCGCTCAGGATACCGGAACAAATGAAACGCTGCTTTGATTGCTGGAATTTAGGTCACCAATCCCGAAGCTGCAACGGACTCGACTGGTTTCGATATTGTCAAAGATGTGGTGAAGAAGGACACTTCGCTAGTGATAACGCCCACGAAACTGGTGGCTTGGACTGTCTGGCATACGAAAAGCAAAGGTAAACCAGTAAAATTGGTTATAATTCAGCTAGACCTGAACCATAGGTTGGTGTCACAGCTTCTGCTACAGCAAATGGTAGGAGAAAAAGAATGCGATGTTGGACTTTTGTCGAAACCATACAGAATTCCTCCTTAAAATGGTAACTGGGCAGCGGATAGGTCTGGCTAAACTGCTGTCTTTGTCACGGGGCGTTTTATCATCCAGGAGATAGTGGTAGATTCTCGGTCGGAGCTCAGATTCGCAAGCCGATTACTTAAAACTGTTATGAACTTTAGATAGTGAGAAGACATCACCCACAGCGATCACCAGGCAATACGCATTAGCATAGGAGGCCGACATCCAGTGGTTACTAGGCAGCCGTCGGCACATGAGCGAAAAAGGAAGGCAAAAGCTATTGATCAGAAAGTCTGCGTCGAAGCTATAATCGTGCAGGGAGCATCGCAGGTGCATAACGCTGAATAGCTTACGATTCCCAGAAGAAGTATATCCAAGTGGTGGCAATGATCGACTTACTGGTGGACCTCAGAAATTGCCGAGCTGCATGCTAGTTGAGCCAGGCGGCGAGCTAAGTAGGCTAGAAACGATTCGAGCTGCCGAGAGCTGCTGTTTATCTAGCAGCCAGGGTAGTATTGAAGGAAGCTATGAGTGCGGGCAAGGAGAACTGCTACAGAGCATTGTTCCAGAGCGCAAAAGACAGCCCATGGGGTCAAGCCTATAAAATTGCACTTGCGAGATTAAGTAGCCCGAGGTCGCCGACCGGAAAGTGTCCACCGTACGACATCGAGTCACTAGCGGGAGTTCACGACATCGAGTAAGTAGCAAATGAAGAACTTGTGCTCATCGCTAAGAAACTCGAGGAGACTAAAACTCCACGCCCAGACGAAATCCCAAATTCAGTGTAGAAGGTGGTGGTACAGACCATTCCGGATACTTTCTGAGTGTATGTCTCGACGACAGTCTTGAAAAATTTCATTTTCAGTTACCTGATAGCGCCAAACATTGAGAAAACATCTCAGTCACCTAGAAATTTTCCACAGTTAATGAAAAATAAACAAGTGGTGCGTTCATAAAATCAACACTTTCTCACGTTCGAGAAAATTTTTTTTCGGTTCTTTCCACACTCATTCGTTAACTGCCCTCACTGAAAATGAACACTCAATATTATCATTGTCATGGGGATGTTAGTGAAAGTGACAGAGGAATAAAATCATTCGTACAAATGTCATCCAACTGATATTTTGAACATAGCTTTCGATTACACTGAAATGCAAACAGCAGCAACGATTACAGCGACGTTTTTTCTGTTTTCATCGATGCCGGAAGCTAACTGCCCCAGGCACAGGAAACTGAGCAACAAGAAACAAGAGTCGAATATCGAAAACTAAGAGCAATAAGGTCAACGGATCCAGCGAATGTGAATTTTCAGCACAACGATGATCTACCTGAATATTCCAAAACACTTGCAGAGTGAAAATTATGAACGGACCCGTTGCTTCAATGTCCCACAACATGTAACTTCCGGCAGGAAGAGTTTGCTGGTCCACTGTACATCGTGCGTGAACCCAACTCCTCCGGACGTGAAAAAACGTTTTATGATAGCTTAAATAGGGCATGTATTAGAGTTTTTTTTATTCTGATTCTGTTTTTTAATGTTTGAATTCGTCAAAAAATGAAAATAAATATCTACTTTCTTAGTTATATTTATTGATTTTAATTTTTTTAATCGAATCGCACTATCGATTTCACTAAATTTGCCATGTAGTCTGACGTGTATATTATGAAAAACTGAATACATATCAGCATCAAAAAGCTTCTGAGAGTTCGATTTCTGTACTTAATTCAACTTCGATCTCAGGCTTGTTCTCCTGGCGCTACCAAACCAGTTGTCTCACATGTCTTTTTAAAAATTGCTTCCGTTTCAGACACCTATATGAAAATAATATAAAATAATTAATATAAGTTTAACGTTCAAATATTTCGTTTATTGCCTGGTTCGTTTGTTGCGCGGTCGCCCGTTGGCTTATTGAAAATTTTCACCCAAGTTTCTGACAGACGAAATTCTTGATTTCAAATTTTCACTGACTTCTTGGATGAACTGACAGCTGAAAGTGAACTCAGTCGGTGCACGTTCAATGGAATTGAAAGAGATGAAGAAATCATGAAAAACAAACCAGATAGTGAACCACGGTGTACAATATAATAAGGTGATATCTTCCCGATGATGTCGTCATTACTATTGATCTATCAAATGATCGTAGAAACATTGAGAAGAAAAAAAAATAGTAGTCGTTTGTATTTATTTTGACTGAAAATTTTTCGGTTTCAATTTCAATAGGTTCTGTCGAAATTTTTCAACACTGCTCGACGAGGGATCTTTCCTCAACCTGTGAAAAACTGCGAAGCTGGTGTTACTGTCGAAACCAGGAAAACCCTCAGGATGCGTTTTCCAATGACTGTCTGCAGGATAATAAGAAGTTTTTTTTTTTAATTGCATCTGACCTACGAAACCAAAACTAGGTTTTGATCTACGCCCTTACAGCGGGTGTTCCACAAGGTTCCATACTTGGACTTGTGCTTTGGAATACTGGAATGGGGAGTAAACGCTGAAACTACCAGCAGGCGCCCAGAAAGTCGGATTTGCATACGATAACGTGCTCATGATCACAGGCGAAACAATCGAGGAGGTAGAAGATCCTGCATCTAGTCGGACGGGAATGTTGCAGTATCAAAAATATCAGCAAGAAGACAAGCTCGCACAAAAATTGCAGTCAAAAAATGGGCATTCTTCCCTTTATGTGGCAATGCGTTTTTGATCCGATATAATTAAATATTTCGCTAATCGCTGAAACAAAAAAACACACACACAGCCGTGCTTATGAGGTGGAAGGTTGTGACTGTGTCTGTCGATAACGGTAGCCTGTGGGGCACCGGGACAGGTGCGGAGAAGGGTGCAAGCCCTAATCCGTTCGGTGGTATGTGTCTACGGTGATCTCTAGCTATGCAACTTGCTGTCCAACTACTAGATACTCCAGAAGGCTCATTAGCGGAAGAAGGAAAATAACCTGTCAGCTCTCCAGAGAAGGAGGAAGTTCCTGTGCCGAAGGCAATAAAGGAAGCGATGACAGAAATGAAGGTGTGGTACATACCGTCAAGAGAAACGAAAAATAAGAATTTGACTTATAAGACTCAATGGATTGAGAATCCGATCGAAATGATACATGTTTCGACTTATATCTGCTGTATTATTCGATATTTTGAGCTAAATTTGGTTTTTTTTGTAGCCTAATAGTTGAAGCTTTTCCTTTATAAACTTAAAATACACAAAATAATTTCTGTATCAGAATTAATTTAGAGAAAACGTTCGAAATCACAAATCAAATTCCTCCAAAAAAAAGTGGTTTTTACGATGCGCTTGGAAGGAGTGTCTCTATCACGGACATCTCTTTGGTATAACATAGCAGGGCGCGCCCAAGAAAGTCATTTTTGTAACAGATGAACAAAATTATATAAGTGGTGGTGTATAATGGAAAAACCTAGTTCGACGATCAGTGGCAAGCAGTGTTCCAGAAAGATGGCCAGCAAACAGCCGGTTTCTAGCCATTCGGGTCCCAGCCGTCCGGGTTCCAGCCAGCCGATGAAATCGACGGCATCCCGCAAGCTGTTCAAGAGGGAGCTTTTCGGAGATACTGACGACATGGACATTGAAGACGGCCCTGGTTACGACAGAACGCTTTGACTAGCTATGTTTTTATCCTGCAAAACATTCATAAGGAGGTCAAGAACAAGCTTGTAAAGGCTATGGCTCTTTTTACAGCGGCAAACAAAGCAGTCCTAGAGATGGTAAGAGCGCTAAATGACAGTGCAACTAGTAGAGGAATGATCTTCGAGTTGAAACGAAGTTCAGGCGGTGCGCGAAGGCGGAGATGCGTGCGCTACGTCACGAAGTTACCATCCGTATCAAAAACCTCGACGAAATTACGAGAGAAGATGAAGTCAGGACAGCGCTAGTTGACCAGTGTAAGATCGGCAAAGATCAGATCTCGATCCGATTGAGGCAGGGTCCTCCCAAATCCGGAACACAGGTTGCAATTGTGAGGCTTCCAGTGGTAGCAGCCAACGCAACACTCGAGTGCAGGCGGCTAAAGGTGGGATGGTCAGTTTGTCAGAAAACCATCTCCTAGCAACCAGAGGTATGCTTTCGATGCATAGAGTACGGCCACAAGTCGTTTGACTGCAAGGGAATTAACAGACGAGGATTATGCTGGGGGTGCGGGAAATGTGTCTATGGTAGTGGTAGACTGAGAACCCTTCGCTCTTACAGTCGGAAAATCTTAAGAGTGGAGGGTGCTCCTATACAATTTGTTTCATCACACGGGAACTTACCCAGCAAATAGAACTATATTTGGCTTGGGAAGGAATTTGAGCACAAGGAATGTTTCTGTGAATATTTGGTACTACTGCCTCCTTCCAGTGGGGTGATTGGAAGGAGAGGGAGGAGAGGGGGTCCTTTATATTTTTTCGCATAACTCGAGAACTAATCGAACTTGGTCAGGTTTACCAACAAACAACAAGTCAATCAAGTTTACGCTCGGACGTTGGTGCGATCACATGTTTCTAAATTGAACTCTTGGTCAGTGAATTCGTTTTTTCAATTCAGTAAAGTGAAATAGATTCCGGCATACCGATATGGAAAGATTGCGAAAGAATACGATTAAAATTGCGTTTGGTGCGTATGCGAGGCCTCCGGCATATGTTAACGATTTTGTTTTTGTTCAGAACACGTTGGAAATACAAGCGTCTATTGTGCATTGTGCATGTTTCAACCTAAAGTTTATGGACGAAACAGTGTTTAAAAGCTTTAAAAAAGAATGGACGCCGAGTACCCCTTCATATATGAAGATGAAACCAGGATTATGGTAAAATTGGACGTTGCGAGTAGTGTTTATCGTTATATGCGAATTTTTAATTTGCCTCCCAAGGTCGATGACGAGGAAATTGCAGTAGCTTTGGGGCAGTATGGGACAATTAAGCAGCACGTTAGAGAGAAATTTGCGACAAATTCTGGTTTCCCTGTGTTCAACGGTATTCGTGGCGATCACTTGAAAATCCCCAAAGAACTTCCAGCGAATATTTTCATCTCAAATTTCAAGGTTAGAATATTTTATGATGGTGTTAAAAGTCGGCGCTTCTTCTGCAAAATTAAAGGCCACCTTAAAGTTAACTGTCCCAAGCTGGTAAGCATCAACGTGGTAGGTTTGAATAGCGTGTACCAAAAGTCATCGGAACCGTTTGTTATAAATTTTTAAAGGTTTCAAATTGCTCTAAAGGTATTATAAAAATGACCAAAATGACAAAAATTTCAAAATTTCAAAATGACAAAAATGACAAAGATGACAAAAATGACAAAAACGACAAAAATGACAAAAATGACTAAAATGAAAAAAAAATGACAAAAATGACACTCAAGGACTGATTAAGGATTTTTCTGGGCTTTCATAATGCGTCTATAAAGAAAAAGTAATGATGCAAAGAAGAGATTTCAAGAATCCTTTTGGGTCCTCGAAGAGATTGTTTCATTTGAATGCACTCGAATTAAGTTACAAGTCGCCAAACTTCCAATACTGACATATTGACATTCAAGAGCGGATTAGGGTAAAACTGTCAAATAAAAATTGTCAACAACTATTCAATTCATTGACTGGACTTTAGTTAGTTGGACGCTGATTATAGTTCGATCTATACATTAAGGTTGCCAGAATTTTTTCAGCACATATCCGGGCCGGACAGATTTTGGCAATTTTTGCAACTCTCTTACTATTAAAAACGAAGACTTCAATTTTCATGTCATCTATACCAGATTAAATGAAGTTAAAAATGTTGTATAATAGTTTGAAATTCAAAAGTAAATCGATGAAAGTAGAGTTTCAAAATTCCAGACTCCAGACATCAGAATTGCAAATGATAATTTTATTTCAGATTTTAATTTAGATTTGGGAATAAAATTTTTCGATCAAAATTCACAAGGAAAAATGAAATTCAGGCTTGATAAATACAAGACAATATTTCCAAGTTACTATTCAGAAAAAAAAAGCATAGTTATACTGAAATAAACAAGTTTTAAAATTAATTTTAAATTCATTGCAATGATTATCAAAAACTTATCTCAAATATTTGCTTTATTGAACGTAACGTGTTAACCTAGCGCTAACTCTGTTATAAAGAAGCACAGAAAAAACAATAATTGAAATATTTCTCAAAATTTTATTTTTTTTCCAAAAACAAGTGTATTTCTTTCATTAATAAAATGAAATTCATAACGATTTATTATTTATAAGCCGATAATTTTTGGACTCCTTGAGTCATTGGTATACAAAATACGAAAATTATTTTTAATCGTAATTTTCTCGCAGGGATAATAATATATTTGCAGATTGAATTTTTATCAAAAGATATCGAAATCAGTTTATATAGAAAAAGGATTTAACTAGTTTTAATTTTTTCTTCTATTTTTAATAATTTACTTCTGATTTGATTCAATGAGATGAATTAGAGGAGAAGAGACTCTCTCGCTTCACTATATGAACATTTTTTCTCTAAATATTAAAGTTGTTTTCTATTGGCCGATTGTTGCAAATTTCAAAAATCACTAAAAACCCAGACCCCCCCCCAAAGAGAACTCTTGAACCGCACCTGATCAGGATCAAAATTAGGATTAAGATTAGAAAAGGTTCCAAATCAGAAGTTTATTCCCAAAAAAGATTAAAAAAGAATTAAATTCAAAAAAAGATAAAAAAAAGAATTAAATTCAGCATCATAATCAAGATTACATTTCAGATCTAAATTAGATTCGGATCAGATTTTCAAAAGATACAAAATTAAGTTAGGGCTAAGGATCAGAATCAGGATCGGGTTCCATATTAGGTTCCGATTATGAATCAAGATCGAATTCCGGATCATAGTCAGTCTTCTTATAATATTTAGGATCCAGATCAGAATCATGATCAGAATCAGTTCTCGTAATAAATTAGACAAGAAGCTAGATCAGATTCTGATTCGGGATCTGATTCCAGAATTCTGGATCAAGATTTGAATCACAATTTGGTTCAAGCTGCTCATCAGGATCAGAATCAAAGTTAGGAATACATTATTTCTGTTGCTGAGTGAAGTAAAGTCAAAACCTTTTTCTTATTTCTCGAGTTAAACCTCATCAAGTAAGGGTCTTTTCTATTTTGCCAACACGCTCGGACACTTTGGGTTGAAAAAATTAAGCAGGGTTATTTCAACTTTTTCAACATTTTTTTCTAGAAATTTATCAGAAAAAATAATTATTTAAAAACTCAAAAACAAATAAAATAAAAGAAGTCAAATGACAAAAAATATCTGAAAAAAGATTCAAAATGACAAAAATAACAGATATGTTAAAAAAACAAACGCAACATAACTTGAAAAGTTCTAAATGTGTCTAAAACATGATACAAAAAATTACTTAAAATTATCAAAAAATGATGAAAAATTGAGTTAATAATAAAAGCAATGGTTTACTTTTCTTTTTTTTAATAGGAAGAAACAAGTTAATGAAAAATAAAACGGTTTGATTATGGCTCGATTCGATTTTTGTAACACTAAATTCTCGAGCGTGTTACCAAAAACGAAAGGGACCTGTATTTTGATCAGTTGTTTTATTTTGCTTCGAATTGTTAAATTAAAAGTAAAATTTGCGGTTTCTGTGATTTGCAATAACTTTTTAACTTAAGTTTCTAGTCTTTTCTTGTTTTTTTAAATGAAATTCGTATAAATTGAACAATTTTTTATTTTTGTAATTTGTTGAATTAAATTGGTCCATTCCATGCGAAAAATGTTAGAAATTCATGTTTAAGCTAATCATACTGTGCCAAAATTGAGTGAATACTGTATTTCTATAGGGTTTTTCAAATAAAGTTTTCACCCAGCTAAGAAAGTTTGTGAACAGTCTTTTACAGTTTTTTTCGTTATTCAATTGTGTCTAACAGATATTTAAATTATAAAATTGCATTGTAACTCGAAACTAGCAATATGTTAAGCTCTTATACTTTTTCTTAAGTAAAAGCAAGGAAGAATATTTTTCAAATTGATAATTTAATTAGTTTTTGAACTCAACCTCTTAGTTAATAAATCGAATGGCATTTGGTCTAAATCGTGAAAATCTGTTTCTTCTTACTAAACCAATTGGGATTTCTCCCAACCCATTCTCGCTGACACGATCCCTTATCTTTCACCGAGAACAGCTATGGTTTTACCGGAAAATGAGCACCACGATTAAATTTACAAATCTCTGATAGGGTTGCCAGATTATTCTTGTACCGAAATTACTTTGCCATGCTCGATGAATTTAATTCTAAATTGACTGTCAATCTCCTATATAAATTCAAAACATAAAATTGATCATAAAATTAGCAAACTTAGACAGGAAGTTGATTTCAGAAGACTTCAGCCGAACATGGTATCCCTTTTTTTGGTCTTTTCCACCGACAAACCACCGAAAGTCCCCAAAAGGGACTTCCTTACCTGACATTACCGTTTATCATGAGACTCCCCAAACCTAGGAATGAGGGGATGAAGGTTTCGGGTTTTGGTCAATAAGAGCTTATGTATGTATGTGTGAGCGTATGTGTGCCACGTGTTTTTGGGGTGTGTGTGTTCCAGACAGGCAACGCGTTCGCCATCAAAAAGCGTTTATCTCGTCACATTTTGCCTGATATTTTGTCATTGTTCCTCGTTATTCACAGGCTACGATAAATCGCTTAAAAAAAGGGAAAAATGTAGAAGATCTGGCGTGGGAGTTACCAATTCACCGGTCCAGAGATAAAAGATTCAGAAACACGCCACCTCTGGAAAAAAAGTTACTCTTGTCACAAATTTCTTTCAGGTAAATTTATTATGACTGTTCCCTATAAAATTTAAGGAAAAGTAAATGTCGTGATAGGAGAGGTTTTTAAGAAAATTTCTCGTCTTTCCTAGGAAAAACATATGTCTCCGATGAGCCGAAAATCGATAACCATTGAGCTGGAAAACGTCGTAATTTGGAGGCCCATCATCTTGAGGACAAATTGACTTTGAAGGGTTCATCGAAAGAGGAAAGGAAAACATACTAACCGATTGAAAGAGCCTTGAAGAAAGATACGGAACCTTCTTCCATATTTTCCAGACCAATGATTTTGGTAAAGTTTAACGCCACATCAGCAACATCCCAATTGACAAATGGGGTATTTTTTCTTTAATTTTTTACTTTCATTTATCATTAACGACACTAAGACGTTTCTGAAACAAATCAACCGACCAAAAAAAGATGCGACCTTTTGGTTCCAATAAGCGTCGAATCACGTATTGACGAGTGAATTTTTGCCGATGATGGCGAGAAAAACAAAAACCGAAAACGTGAGTGTCTACTTAGGAACCGGAAATCGATTCTCGGTGCCCCAAAAGAGGAGGCAAATAAAATCCCAGAAAAAAAGAAAAGAAAAAAAAATAAGCCGGTGCCGAATTCTCAAACGAACCATTGATTGAGGTTTGGTCAAGCGAAAACACCTCTTCGGTGGCAATAAATTTGGCACTTCTGCCTACAGTTGGGTAAAGCAGTAGGATAAAAATCTAAGATTCACCTTCGAAATGAATTGACTATTCTTTGGATTTTTTGTTTTTCCTCAATATTGGAGAAGTAAAAGAGGGTCATATTCAGAAGGTTTTGGGTTCAACCATCAGTTGTTAATTATCTTAACGAAATTAGAATTCGTAGAAAAAATCCATCACGCAATGACAATTAAAAACGAATTCCTACAAGAGTCAAAAAGGATAAATAAGTAAGTTCCAGAAATATTGATGCAAGAAATGAAAGTAGAGAAGAGAAAACGTTTTAGTAAATATTGGAAGCAAACTGAAAACAAGAAAAAATCACTGCGAAAAATTCAAGCAAATTTGAATTTTTCTTAGATAATGTAGACTATAAACAATTAAAAATTTGAAAACTATTTCAGACATTTGAAAATATCAAAGATATTGCTGACAAGTCTGCCAATCCAAAATTTAACAAAAATTGTTTGAACATTTTTGATTTTTTTGACACTTTCGACATTTTTGACATTTTTGAAAATTTTGACATTTTTGACATTTTTGACATTTTTGACATTTTTGACATTTTTGACATTTTTGACATTTTTGACATTTCTGACATTTTTGACATTTTTGACATTTTTGACAATTTTGACATTTTTGACATTTTTGACATTTTTGACATTTTTGACATTTTTGACATTTTTGACATTTTTGACATTTTTGACATTTTTGACATTTTTGACATTTTTGAAACTTTTGACATTTTTGACATTTTTGACATTTTTAAAATTTTTGAAATTTTTGACAATTTTGACATTTTTGCCTTTTTTGACATTTTTGATATTTTTTACATTTTTGACATTATTGACATTTTTGACAGTTTTGACTGTTATGAATTTTTTGACATTTTTGACATTTTTGACATTTTTGACATTTTTGACATTTTTGACATTTTTGACATTTTTGACATTTTTGACATTTTTGACATTTTTGACATTTTTGACATTTTTGACATTTTTGACATTTTTGACATTTTTGATATTTTTGACATTTTTGACAATTTTGACATTTTTGCCTTTTTTGACATTTTTGATATTTTTCACATTTTTGACATTATTGACTTTTTTGACATTTTTGACATTTTTGACATTTTTGACATTTTTGACATTTTTGACATTTTTGACATTTTTGACATTTTTGACATTTTTGACATTTTTGACATTTTTGACATTTTTGACATTTTTGACATTTTTGACATTTTTGACATTTTCGACATTTTTGACATTTTTGACATTTTGACATTTTTGACATTTTTGACATTTTTGACATTTTTGACATTTTTGACATTTTTGACATTTTTGACATTTTTGACATTTTTGACATTTTTGACATTTTTGACATTTTTGACATTTTTGACATTTTTGACATTTTTGACAATTTTGACATTTTTGACATTTTTGACATTTTTGACATTTTTGACATTTTTGACATTTTTGACATTTTTGACATTTTTGACATTTTTGACATTTTTGACATTTTTGATATTTTTGACATTTTTGACATTTTTGACATTTTTGACATTTTTGACATTTTTGACATTTTTGACATTTTTGACATTTTTGTTTTTTTTACATTTTTGACATTTTTGACATTTTTGACATTTTTGACATTTTTGACATTTTTGACATTTTTGACATTTTTGACATTTTTGACATTTTTGACATTTTTGACATTTTTGACATTTTTGACATTTTTGACATTTTTGACATTTTTGACATTTTCGACGTTTTTGACATTTTTGACATTTTTGACATTTTTGACATTTTTGACATTTTTGACATTTTTGACATTTTTTACATTTTTGACATTTTTGACATTTTTGACATTTTTGACATTTTTGACATTTTTGACATTTTTGACATTTTTGACATTTTTGACATTTTTGACATTTTTGACATTTTTGACATTTTTGACATTGTTGATATTCTTGACATTTTTGACATTTTTGACATTTTTGACATTTTTGACATTTTTGATATTTTTAACATTTTTGACATTTTTGACATTTTTGACATTTTTGACATTTTTGACATTTTTGACATTTTTGACATTTCTGACATTTTTGACATTTTTAGCGTTTTTGACATTTTTGACGTTTTTGACATTGTTGTCATTTGTGTCATTTTTGACATTTTTGATATTTTTGACATTTTTGACATTTTTGACATTTTTGACATTTTTGACATTTTTGACATTTTTGACATTTTTGACATTTTTGACATTTTTGACAATTTTGACATTTTTGACATTTTTGACATTTTTGACATTTTTGACATTTTTGACATTTTTGACATTTTTGACATTTTTGACATTTTTGACATTTTTGACATTTTTGACATTTTTGACATTTTTGACATTTTTGACATTTTTGACATTTTTGACATTTTTGACATTTTTGACATTTTTGACACTTTTGACATTTTTGACATTTTTTCTAAATTTTTAAAATTGTTGACATTTTTATAATTTTAAGCATTTTTGACATATTTGACATTTTTGACGTTTTTGACATTTCCGACCGTTTTGTCATGTTTGACATTTTTAACATTTTTGATATTTTTGACATTTTTGACATTGCTTACATTCTGTACATTTCTTACATGCTTGACATTTTTGACATTTTGAATGTTCTAAAATTTTTGACATTTTTGACATTTTTTAATTTTGTCATTTTTGCATTTTGCATTTTTGACATGTATATGACAATATATTTGTATGTATATTTTCAAATATGATTCACGAGAAGTGCGAGAAAAAATATTTTCTAGGATTCGTTCCTAGACCAGACTGTTCCAAAATTTTATATTAAATCTGGACAATCTGGCAACCTTATCATAGCCGCTCTGAAATACAAAGAAAATAGTAGTTTAATATAGTCTGGATAAATATATCATGGTCAACCAAAAGTTTGTCTAATTAATTTCAATTGAATATGATGAAATGACGTAAGAATTGAAGATGAATTTTCAGCATCAACTCATACTAATAAAAGCACAAACCCAGGTTTTCCAAACTAGGACAGCAAAACAATTTCCTTCGTTCCCCGAGGGGCTCCAAAACCATAACCGTAAACTTATATCTCGTTAAACGATGAACTACCCTGAAGTGATGCTGGCCACAATTTTAGCTTAATTAAAACCGTTCGTTCGAATTGTTTAACTTGTTTTTTTTTTGTTTTTGTTGTTTTTATGACATCTCCACGCTGGTTCTGTTCCGCTTTTTCATATTATTTCCTCGAACGACTTCAAACTCGTCTCATTACTCGTCTTTCATTGCTCATATAAACTCATTTTGTCACTCTCATTCCATTCTACACATATCATGGGATGGCTGGGAAAATTGGTTCTCCCACTCCATTCTTCAACTACAAAAACGAACGTTGAGAATGAAAAGTCATCGCCATCGCCATCATCATCATCGTGGTCGTCATCAACGACAAAGCTCAACTTGTCTTTTCCGCTTTTTTCTTGGGTGAGGAGAGCTGTTGAATGTCAGGCTTTTCTTTTTCGAATCACCCAAACCCCCTGATGAAAAACTCCTCAAACATGTGTAGTACAATGTAGAAGACGACGACAACGCAACATGTATGTATGATTCCAACTAACTCTACCGGAAAATAACCGCATGGCCTGTCATTGCATACAGACGAGATGGATGCCGTTGTTGTCTTTTCTAGATTTTTGCTTTTCTTTTTCGTTGTCGTCTCTGGAATTAATTGTAGCAGTTTTTTTCCACTTGAAACGTGTCACGAAAAACAGAGGAAACCTCGATTGTAATTGAGTTGTTCTTCAAAGTGATCTGTTAAATGCTTAAGTTTAAGTGAGGGAATAATTTTTTAAGTTGTAATAAAGTAAAAGAAAGATTCATTGCCTTAAAAAAACTATAAATAGATTGAAAATGACTGAAATTTGTAAATTTGAAACCCAAATCAGCAAAATGAGACGAAACTGAAAAAAAAATTACACTAGAAGAATTGTCAAAAGCAACACAAACTAAAAATGAAAGACAAAATTGAATCATCAAATTTTAAAAATTCTCAAAATTGTCAAAATTGTCAAAATTGTCAAAATTGTCAAAATTGTCAAAATTGTCAAAATTGTCAAAATTGTCAAAATTGTCAAAATTGTCAAAATTGTCAAAATTGTCAAAATTGTCAAAATTGTCAAAATTGTCAAAATTGTCAAAATTGTCAAAATTGTCAAAATTGTCAAAATTGTCAAAATTGTCAAAATTGTCAAAATTGTCAAAATTGTCAAAATTGTCAAAATTGTCAAAATTGTCAAAATTGTCCAAATTGTCAAAATTGTCAAAATTGTCAAAATTGTCAAAATTGTTAAAATTGTCAAAATTGTCAAAATTGTCAAAATTGTCAAAATTGTCAAAATTGTCAAAATTGTCAAAATTGTCAAAATTGTCAAAATTGTCAAAATTGTCAAAATTGTCAAAATTGTCAAAATTGTCAAAATTGTCAAAATTGTCAAAATTGTCAAAATTGTCAAAATTGTCAAAATTGTCAAAATTGTCAAAATTGTCAAAATTGTCAAAATTGTCAAAATTGTCAAAATTGTCAAAATTGTCAAAATTGTCAAAATTGTCAAAATTGTCAAAATTGTCAAAATTGTCAAAATTGTCAAAATTGTCAAAATTGTCAAAATTGTCAAAATTGTCAAAATTTACCTTGATGATTGTAAGATAAAAACATATTTTCACATTGATTGATTTCACTTAAACGAGGCATTGCCCAAACTGGCCAATTTCAACATTGACGGTATCCAAGATTTCCGGAAACTTTTATCTAATTTTGTCAAATGCAGATCTCGAAACTTTACTTCAACTGGCGAAACTTTCCATCCCGAATTCAAGCGGGCAGCTTTTGGTTTCCCGGAAAAAGTTATTGAAGAGCTGAAGAACTCCGAAACAAACTTTTCACGTTCCAATGCATCACTGCCATCGCTACTTATCGCTTCCATCTATATCATCGCTCTCCAGTTATGTAGCGATGTTGTATTAGGTTTCCCAAAAACCCGGGGAAAAACTGAACAACATCCCTCATTCCTGCCTTCATATTTTCTCATCCAGTCAAACCATCTTCAAAGATTTTAATATTTCGTTTGTGTTCTCGTTTTCTCCCATATTTTGCAGTTCAACTTTGTCGGCAAACTACTTGGCCCGAAAGGAAATTCGCTGAAGCGGCTCCAGGAAGAAACAATGTGCAAAATGGCTGTCCTCGGCAAAGGCTCGATGCGGGATCGTAAGAAGGTTTGTGGCCAACCTGAAAATCCACACAACCACCCACTTTTGCCACCCACCACCCACCCAATCGCGCAAACGACAAAAGTGAGCGACTTTCACCCACTTTTGTATTATTTGCGCCGTGGTGTGGTTGTACTACTTGAGATACTTTATTTGCTTCCCTTTTTCTTTTCATTTCTTTCATCACGTGCTGCACGTGGGGTCCTTTCATCGACAACAACAACCCACCATTCTACGGAAACACGAAAAACATCCAAGGAAGAAGAGCTGCGACTGAGTGGCGACCCACGGTACGCACATCTGTCGGAGGATCTGCACGTGGAAATATCCACCTACACTGCCCCGGCCGAGGCCCACGCACGGATCGCCTACGCCCTCGCCGAAGTTCGGAGGTTTCTCGTTCCGGTGAGTCTGACTGTCTGGATGTGTCTGTGTCTCATTCTGTGGTGGGACTGTCCTTGAGAGGGACTTTTCATTTACATTGTGCTTACGGAATCGATATTATCTCTAGTATTGGCACATTCATTCCATTGATGCTTTGATGGGTGAAAATCTGACCGAGTCAGCGATTTGTTCGTGAGATTTGATGGAAAATATTGACATTTAGAAGTTCAAGATCATATATTACCAATAATTTTATTTTTTGATTCAAATAAACGCATTCAAGAGGACGAAAAACCAAGTTGGTTAAAATCCTCTGAAAATAAACAAAGTAGATAAGAATAGAAAAAAATCATATGAATGATAAGCGCTTCAACCTAAAAATACATTACATAGATACATAAAAACTGTTATTCAATTTATGAAATTATCCGTTTTATGAGTTTTCACGACCATCTCCAAAAGCTTCCAAAAGCTTCCAAACGCTGCCCACGAAAATTTGTATTGAATTTTCAATGCTTTAAGCACCGAGCATAAATTTTGTAATTCGAATTGGCTTCAGCTTCTCTTGTGGCACTCTACACTGCTGGCCAAAATTTGGGATCACCCCCTTCAAATCATGAAAATTGTAATCAGCCATACCTATGCCATCTTATGACATTTTGGAATTCTTTTGAATCCATTCAAGAGATCGTGAACAACACCTTCTTGTATGTTTTTGATAAAATGTAAATACTTATTGAGCTTATATGAATTTAATTTAGCTTAAAGTTGGGATTTTCCCAAAACTGGACTTGAAATTCAAACCCGATCATCTCAAGGTGCGGTGGACCAATATTCAAAATTCAAGTTGCATTCGAATCCTGTTTTCAAACATATCAAAGCGCATTTGTTTTATTTTGTGCGAAAATTTTGCAATGTACTTAAAATATCAAAAATCGCTACTTAAGCCATCGTCCAAAAGTTTGGAATCAGTCATCTAAAACATTCATTTTTATTTCACGCGTATTTCTGTTATCAAACAACGTATTTTTTGTCTGTTAAGCTGATTTGGGAGCAAATGAGTTTAGCATGCTTTATGGATATTTAGTTAAAAATCTCAAAATCCAAACTTTCAAATAAGCTAAACCAATCTGCAATAACTAGTAAAGCAACTAAGTTATGGTCAAGACAAATTTGCATGTTTTTGTAACGGTCGTGCTATTTGATGAAAATCATCAGAAAATTGAACATTAGCTAAGGTTTAATGAAGCAGTCCTCAAAAATCAATTTCAACTAAATATCCATAAAGATAGTTCCACTCATTAGCATTAAAATCAGCTTATCAGTTAAACAATACGTTGATTGATAACAGAGATACGCATGAAATAAATTTGCATGTTTTAGAAGACCAATTCAGCACTTTTGGCCGTTACATCATACTGTGGGGTGATCCCAAACTTTTGGACGATGACTCAAGTAGCTTTTTTATATGTATATTATGGAAACAGGATTCGAATGCAACTCGAATTTTGAATATTGGTCCACCACACCTTGAGATGATCGGGTTTGAATTTCTTGTTCAGTTTTTGGAAAATGTCCCAACTTTTAGCTAAATTTAAGTCATAGAAACTCAATTTTAAAATTTTGTCAAAAAAAGACGAAAAGGTTTTGCTCACGATCTCTTGAATGAGTTTAAAAGAATTCCAAAATGTCATAAGATGGCAGATGTATGGCTGATCAAAATTTTTCAGGGGGTGAGATCCTAAACCTTTTGGACGGCAGTGTACATTTAAATCACAGACCCTACACATATATTTTTTAAATTATACTTTTTTTTTTGTCGTAACTCAATATTAAATAAAAATAAAAATTTTATTCCATTCAGAATTTCCTGGGCCTTTTTTATGTTTTTGTTATCAGAAATAAAATTTAAGTTGTAGTCTAGTTCTTACTAAATTTAAAATTCAATTTAGAATAGAAAACGAATTATAAATTAGTGTTTTAGTTAGAATTCCATTCCATAATTTCCAAGTAGTGTTTTTTTTGTTATTCCAGGAGTCTATCTTTTACACGAAGTAGAAACGTGCTCTTCAAATTTAATCCTCTGTTTTGACTAAAGGTATTGAAATAGCAATTTTAGTGGTTGCAAAGTTGAAATTAGCAAAAAATGAACAAAAGCGTTGTTCTCAAAAAAGATTTCAAACCGTTTGCTTCATTTAAAATTTCTGATGAATTCTTATATTGACTTGAATTGTGTACTTTCATATTCAAGCAGATTATCTCGAATTTTGCAAAACCTATTTTAGTTAAATCTGATTTTTGGTTCCAAATCAAATGTTCTGATAACGTTTTAGGTACATTTCGTACCTTTAAGTTCTCAATTTTTTCAAAGAAGACTCAAACGAACGCAATTGAAAATATCATAACTTTTTTTTCGAATCTAATACAACGCTTACCAATACCTCAGGTTAAATGGCATGAAATAATATTTATTCCATGTAAACTTATCTCAGGAGTTCAAATTTCACCTCAGATTTAACCAGAAACATTTGAGTGATATGTTATATGCTCTTTACAACCCAAAATGAAAACTGTTTTAGGAAACTTTCTAATAATATGTATGTGAAAGTTTCATGAATATTTAGAAAGTGTTACATGGGTCAGAAGCGTTTTAAATGAGCAATCTTTTATATAATCCACTATTTTGGTAAATTAATTGATTGAAAAGCTGTGTGTTTGCATGTCTCCGGTATACATTAGTCAAACGATCTAATTTTTTTAAAGTTGATGATTTCATACATCTTCATACATACATCTTAAGCTACAATTTGATGTTAACTTTGCTAAAATCGATCCACATTTTAGTATAAGATTACCAGAATGCTATCAACACGTACTCCCGTCGACCAAAAATGGGCCACTTTATTTTAAAACCTGGCATAAGTAATCCAGGGATTTGATTCCAAAATCGTCAACCAAAAATCTGGGTAATATCCGAGCAAATTTGGCCAAAACCCAAGAATTACTCAACACAAATCAATATTTTTTTTCATCATGACTCATCAGCAGTATTAAATCGTATTCTAGGCTTCTAAATACCATTCATAATTATTTTCATAAAAGTTGCACAAAAAATTTCGATGTTTATAACACAACCTGTTTTTTTAGTTTTGGCCAATAAAGTGGAAAAAACTTCGGGTTTTTTCAGTAGAATTCGGGCAACCAGGCCAGGTCGGACTTTTGTTTGAGGGGCTAACGGATCACTATAAATGATCTTCTTATCTGTAAATGGTCCAATTAGAGATATTTCAAGTATTTAAAAACCTTTCTGCTCATTTTATCAAATTGCAATGACTGAAAATCTCATGTTGTCAAGACATTTAAGAAAAATAGCTAATTTGTGGGTAATAAACACCTCACTGAAATGTCTCCGGTTGATTCCGAGGGCAGAATCGAAATTCACGTTAAATTGCTTCTGATTCTTTAACTTGTGGGTTTTTTGGGGTTTCGGGGTAAATTTTTCCCATTTTGCAACGGCTTGCTAACGGAACTTGAATCTGTTATCTTCGTATTTTCATTTTCACCTTCGAAAATTAAATGATTTCTTATTAGTTTTCAAAATCTTAAATTGTAGCGAATGTTCCATTTCCAACTGTTGGAACAAAAACAAATCAGTGTAGTCAAGTGCTTTCCAAATTCACTTCAATGCAACTTCAATCAGTTGTTATGAAGAATATCGAATCAAAATATTGAAATTTTTAGCTTATTATCCATTTGAAAAACAATTTAGAACCAGATCTGACACATAGTTCTCAATAGTAATATCAGGGTTTTAATTTTGCTTGTACCAACTTCAGTTAAAACTTAAATAATCTATCTGTGGAAAAGCGATACACAGATGTTCGTATTTTCATTTTTTTGGGTGTTCAGGGGTGCCAAGTGCATTGATATTTGAAAAATCAATATATTTTTTTAATTGCATTGTTATTAAAAAACCTTTTCGTGAGTACTGATAATTTGCAACATTCCCGTAGATTTCAGTTCGAATGGGAAATTAAACGCATCATTTATCTGAACGAAATATTAACTTACTGTATTGCACACTTAAACGATGGGTCGAATTATATGGATATGTTTAAAATAATCAGAGCATGTAGACGATTATTTTTAAAGTCAACAAATTTTCTTGTTTGTAACAGAGAATGATTTGGCATTCCATAGGAAGTTAGAAACAACTATTTTTTAATCCACCAAGCAGTACATGAAAATATATTTCTAAAGTTTTAAATTCACCTTGAAAAATCACTAGCAAGAGATGGCTTATCTTCATCCATTTAGGTACGCCCCGGAATGGAATCAAACGTTTAGTTTCAAAAATGTTATAATTAGTTTAAAACAAGTAAATACTGATTTTAGTAACGCAGATCGCATCACTGATGAGGCCGCTAGCAAATCAAAATTTGAGGTTAAGGCTGAGGCCAATTTTTCGCCAATACTATCGTCCGCATATACCCTTATAGCCGTTATCAATAACATTATCTGCTGATATATTTTTACAGAATGCCATCAATTTTGTTCAATTTTTTTATTATATTAATGAACTATAGAAATTTGAATTTGGCTTTTTCAGTCTTGGATGTAGATCAAACAACGATTGTTTTTGTTGAACAGCAATCAATGAACATTCCCTTGGAAAAGACCAACAAAACTGGTCGAAACATCGGGTATTTTAAAAAACAATCGTTGTTTTATCAACATTCAAGACCGAAAAAGCCAAATAAAAGTTTCTTTATATCATTCACGGTCGAAAACATAAATCTAATATTTATGAACAATAGATAAAAAAAAACAAAAATTTTAGTTTAACGATTTTGTTTGGAAAGCATTATTGTCAATTTTAGCATTTTTTTTTAATATAAATTCGTTCATTTTATGAAGGAAAAATTCTGGGATAAATATTTTTTAGCTTGAACTCATGGTCAACGGCACAAAACGCAAGTTTTCTACTAACTGAACATTACCTCAAGCCCCAACATTGCAACATCCACTGTTCTGCAATTTTCATCAAAAATCGAGAAAATAATGAAGAAAAAAATATTAATGTCTGTATCATGTTTTCGTTGAATAGTTTCATTTTGATTGTGTGCAACAGAATAATCATTTTTTACTGACTTTTGAGTCAAAAGGAAAAACATTGCAACTTTTTTGGATTAAATTTCACAAAGCTGTCAGTCGTGTCGAGATTATATGTAACAATTACACGTGAAATAAGCTACTTGTGCTTTCTTAAATACATAACTTTCGAATAATATGCACAAATTTGTGTCTTTTTATCTTTAAATGGCTTCATGGCTTCACCTGAAAAAAAAAATAAGAGACTCTTTAAAAATTGGTTTGATTTTTTTAAATTTATTTTTTAAATTAATTTCTTATTGATAATATTTTTCAATTTTGGCATAACAAGTTTTATTGTAGCTTTTACACGAGAAACGGGATTTTACAGAAAAACAAATCTTCCATCCTAGCGTAGTTCATATGCTCAAGTACATGATCTTGATTATCATTAATGTTGTAAAATGCTTTGTAGCTTTCAAACAATTTTCTGGATTGTTTAAAATTTTAATTTTACTAGAGTTTATTATTGAGGTTGTTGAGTAGAGTGTCCATTTCTCGGCCATTTTTCCGTTCCCGGGAATCGGGAAATCTGGTGTGCTGTTTCCCGGAAATTCCCGGGATCCCGGGAAATATTCAAAAACATGTGAAATATGTGCATACAAGCCAATAATTTGTTCAATATGTACTCTTCGTAAAGTTTTTTTTCTCTAATTATAGACACTTACCACGTTTGTGGCGTTCGTGTCTGAATCTTCGTAAAGTGTTTTTAGCATATATTTAATCAAATACATCAAACTATTTTCAACAATGATAAATTATAAACATTTAAGCAAACTATAAAATAACCTGAGTAAGTCAATGAAGATAACTTTTTCCCAAAAGATATGGTGAAAATAAGAAAAGGGGATCAAATATCCCCACTCTCCCCTACATATTTGCTCTTCAAATGAAAAAAAAAAACGAAGTATTCTCCATTTTTAAATTTCTAAATTACTGCGCGATTTTTCATATATTTTTCGAAGTGTTGTGGGTTTTCGTTCTATGAAAACGGTTTGAAAATATATATTATCTTTTTAAAGTTATCTGTTTGAATAAAAAATGCACCAAATGGCTGCAAAATGTCTACTGCCACAGGAATCGGCATATTTCCAATGAGTTTTGAATGACTACATTTTCAAAAAGAACAATAAGAATAGTTAGGCTATCATGCTTTTCCAGAGACATATTTTCATATATGTCGGGAGATCCCGGGAATTAAAATATGATTCCCGAGAATCGGGAATTCCCGAATTTTTCAAATTCCCGGGAATTCCCGAACGGGAAATCCCGGGATGGACACTCTATTGTTGAGTGCAATAAAAAAAAAAGACAATTAACAAAACAATTGATCCTTGCAACATAAATTCAAAGAAACTTTTTATTCTGTTTATAGAAACTAAGGATCAAATTAAAAAATTTATGTTTTCTGGTAATAACGACTTTAATAAAAATTAATCAATTTAAAATAAAAGGAAAACTCTTTGAATAGAAAAAAAATAATTATTTTATTCCAAAAATTAAACTGATACCGTAGAACGGGGTAACATTGTTCACTGGGGTAGTTTTGATCAACATGAAATTTTACCACATAATCATCAATAACTAAGTCTTGACTTAAAAAATTTAAAAACTTTTTTCTACGATTAAAATCCAATAAGTTCAGTTTCAAATTGGGAAAAACTTGGATTGTTTTTGAAAATTTCCAATGTAAGTAAAAATGTAATTTCATAATCTTGAAATATCTATTTTTCGAAGGCTCGCAAAACAAACATCCTTCCTGATGAAGTCAAAGTGATCAGAAGCAGCAGGTTCAACTATTTTGCTTTGTAAATGTATAGTTTTGGTATGGTTTTTGTTGTATTTTTAGGTAAATATTTGATTTAAAGAAAAAAATAGGGACACTTTCAAGATTAAGCCAGTCGAGAACAAAATACTAGAAACTATATCAAATGGTAAAGTTTTTAGGAAAAAAATACAATGAGAATAGTGTTAGGGCCTAGGGAATTGAATGAAGACAAAATTATATATTTTTGTAGATAAATTTTTTTAAGTAATGTTAAAAAATTTAGCCCCTTAATTTATGCAGCATCTTTGTCCATCTTACGATTTTAATTGTTATTTGGGCTAAATACATTAATGAACGTGATGTTGTTTTTTTGGACCGTGAAAAATTCTAAACCAAGAAACACCTATATTCAGCATTGTATATCTCAGAATTCACTGAACCAAAAGATAAAAATTTAATATCTTAGAGCCACCGAAAGTGTAGGTTTCAATTATGTAGAGTTTCATGATAAATTTTGTATCATTTGAGATCGTTCCTAACTGCCTTAGCCATTGATAAACTAGCATCTGTAAACATGAGGAAGGTGTTTTGTATCCTTTATGATCTAGGAAACTCGTTAAAACAGTCTTAATAGAGACTAATCAATGTTACTCCAAAGCATCAACTTCTGAACAAAGACGTAATCGATTTTTAAATCTAATTTAAAGAAGTTTTATAAATTTCTGCAACCATGTTTTCCGCTCATAGGAGTCCGGTACTGGTTTTAAAAATATGAAACATGCCACATTCCCCTTAACAGAAAAAAAATAATCGAAAAACATTGAAAAAAGTGATCCATCTTACCCCGGATTAAGGTAGCTGAATTTCCAGAAAAAGTCCAATTTTATCTCAATTACCTAAACTTCAAAACGATGACAATAATCATAAAAGATTATCGATTCAAAATTTTTGCGCTTAGTTCACAATCAGTTAATTGATTCCACGCAAAACTTTCCATTCACACAGCTCTACTCAAATGGGTAAATCGTACCCATTTGTCGATGAACAGCAGAGTTCGATGATCAAACGCTCGTAATCCACGAACACCCCTTCCACCTGGCTGCCCTTTTCCGGGAAAATTAATTATCCCAAAATGGCTAATTACCCTCCAAAACGAGCTTCTCTCTAATCTAATCTTGATGGTTCATCGAATCTGTCAATTACAGGGAAGGTTCTCTCCCCCGCGAGACATCTTGTTCTTGCTCCTTGTGTGTCTTGAATATGTTCCGATCGGCCTAAATACATTATAGATTCTAGAAGCCGATGAAGCGCCAATATTGGCAAATGAGAAAGAGCCTGCCCCCGGATGGCCAGGATATTATCTTGTCATGCCAAAAGGCAACCCCCGACACACACACACATACATACAGAAATATTCTTGGGAGGGACCACACGGTGTCTCTAATTAGTTCATTTTCATCTTCATTACCATCGGCACATGATCGAGAGGCCGACAATCTGGAGTCATGAACAAATTTGCACCTTCTGGTGGAGTTTATTTTATTTTACCTTTTTTATCTAGAATCATTTTCTGCCTCTAACAAGAAGGGAGGACACTTAAATGTCAGACAACACGTGTTCAGATCGTAGAATTTGTTCCTACGAATCGCTGTAGTCTTTCTTGATTCCGGACGCCGCCAGGTTGCTCACCTTTATGCCTGCCAATGACGAAAATGTGGGCGGAGCTAAGAGGAAGACGAGGTTCATTGAAGGTCTGTTGTTGTCGGTAATCCCCAATTCTTCACACCGTCATGCACAATGCCCATCAAAAAGCGATAAATTCGACATAATCTGCCAATGACATGTAATTACTTCACGGGGAAGCAGCTGCCTCTCATTTCCGAGACAAACTTGCTTCCCTTTAATAGGGGCCTTTGAGCAAGATTTTCCCGATAAGAAAATCGGTGTTCAATCCGTTGAGAATTTTCTATAAGAAGGTTTTTTGTCCTATTTAACTAACGAGGTCCTAATGGTTCCCTTTCAACATTACAAATTGCCAATATTTAATATCCATTTAATTAAGTTTTTATTCTATCCCTCTCAAAAGTATCTTAAAATTTTGGAACCACTTGTCCCCTGAGATCGAAAAAGCAGCCCCAAAAATGCTGCTAAATAGCGAAAATCCTGTTCCTTCCAGCCCTCCATGCCCCACAAAAACTGGCGGCAAGACTGATGGTCTCCAAATTGATAACGATTATCAAGATAAATATTTTCACAGCTGGTCGCCTGCTTCCACTGTTACTGCTTAAAGCATCCAACAGAGGAACGGTCTTTTCCCCCTAGAGATGGCTCGCAGCAGGTTTTGGGCAAAAGGCGACTTCCGGTTTTAGTAACGGCGAGAATGGTCACCATTTTGGCTGATTTTGTTGCTTTCGGTAAAGGCAAGCAACAGAGAGCAAGGGTTCTAGAGCCTGAGATGGCTCTCGGACCGAAAAACAGTGGGCCAGTACAGTCTTCTTTCTATAGGAGAAAGGTGGGAGAAATTTTTCGAAAATTTGAATTGTCTTCCAGAATAAAACAGTGAAAATACATTTTTTATGTATATGAAAACTTTCGCGTCCATTTGTTGATTTTCATAAAAAAAAACAATGCACTGTAGAGATGATATGCAGAAATCAAATTTAATGAAAAAAATCTCCTTTTGCTCGCTTTGCAGCTAGGGTATTTCGGGGGAATAGTCATCTGCTAAGGGAAATATTCGAGTATGGGGAATACATAAGCTGAACACCCGAATACATTGCAACATGTGCTTCGAATTTCTATCTTCTACTCATATTCTGTCAATAATATTACTTTTTATTGTTAAAACTATGAAAATATTCGATTTTTTTAAACGCCTTTAAAAGCAACCATTGAAATCATTGGATGTTAAACGCCCCAGTGTAGGCTAATGATGCTTCAAAATAATGGATCAAAACGACTCAAAAACAACAAAATATTTACAGTGAAAATAAATCAATTCTGTTATTTAATACGGAGAAAAGTGAAAAAAAAATATTTTTTTTTCCAAGTTTATCTACTTTACATTTACATAAAAATAAGTGGATTGCGAACATTTCTTAGTGAGAAAATGAAATTTTTTGAAATTTTTGACTTTATTTTCCACTGTGTGGGATTCAACGAAATTTTTCTGCTGCGGTTGGCGACAATTTAAGTTAACCGATTCGATATTCAGTGTACGTTTTACTAAAATCTGATCGAAAGTTACAATTATTATGCATTTTTATGATAATTTAGGACTAAGCAAAGCAGAAGATTAATATACCATTTTGAAAATCGGTCTTATTCATGAAACACTGTACTCCAAAATCTAGAGTTAAACACGTGATTTTGTTAACATCTTTCCGAACAGCACCTTGAGAGGAGGGCGATTTGTCCAAAAATCTATAAGGGCATTTTTATCGGATATTCAAAGTTTAATAAAGCTTCAGTTTAAAATAAAACAACAATTTACTGCACTTTTTCACCGATTGAAAATTTGAAATATTTTTTGAACAGTCAATAAAATCTATGGTGAGGATGTTCTTAGGTGATTACCTTGGCATAAAAGCCAGTTGAAAAGTTGGCAAATCTTTAGAATCAATCAAAATAAAGGCGTTGACGTTCTACCCCGCAAGGTCATTTTGGGCAGAAGTACCCTCAAAACGTTCTAAAATATATTTTATCACTACTGTTTTTCTCAACTTCGAATCGAAGACTTTATATGCCAATAGTTGAAATTAAACAATTATTAGAAAATAAAAAGAACCGAAACACGATTATTAAATAGAATCCCAAAATCTTAAAATTCTTAACAAAAATAGTCTGGAGGTCAAAAAACGTCAAAAATTAAAATATTTTTCAAAATACAGCTTTGTCAAATTATGTCTTATTAATGCAGATTCGTCCATCGAATGTGAACAATACATATTTTGCAGAGTTTGGAGAGCTTAAGGTTTTGAAGCCTGAATGAACCCCAAGACATAAGATAAAAGACCCAAGAAATTTTGGAAGATTTAATCAATAGCTCCAATAAAGCCTCACTATTGTACTTTTTGCGATACAACTTAGCGATGCCAATTTAACGAATATAACGCCGGAAACATACTTGATGCATCCACAGTTTTAAAATCACGTAGAAAATGGTTTCAATCGATTGAGGGTAAAGGGAAAGTGATCCTAAAGTTGGCATGATCCTTTTCTTGACATGCTAAAATGCATTTTGGTGAATTACATGTCAAACATAGGCCTTGAAGACAAAATCAAACATCATAGAAAATCGCGAATGTCAATTTTCTGCATATAATGTGGATAATCCAAACTAAGATTTAATGTTAAAAAATCAAACTCTTAACTGCTAAAATATGATTTTAAAGGGAATGTTTTATAACGGCCCATGCGCTTGATATAACAGGCCACTCATAAAATGCTGAAAAAGTTATGTGACTTTTGATAATGTTTTATAAAATTAAGCTTTTGAAGTAGTTAAGTAAAGAAAAAATATTGGCATAAGTAGAACACACTTTTCTTCAACGAGTTCATTCGTTTTTTTCTCGAAATGTTCATGGAATACCTGACAAATTGGCGATTCGCTTAAAATAATAGAGCATGTTCCCCCAATTGAAATTATGATCTTAAGAAAAAAGCTGAAATGAACCTTCCTTCTTAGTGCATCTGCCATCTCCGGATTAATATTATTATTTATTACAAATCAACGGAACACATATTGGTCCAAATGATGACTTAAAATTAATATAAAAAGAGTACTAAGTCTAATTACAGGGTTTTCAATACACTTAAAACTTTAGTACGGAAAACATCTCTCGAAACGTCGAAATCGAAGTGCTCAGAAAAACGGTTGAATGTTTTCATTACACCGATGATAGCGCTATTAGCTCCATAATTGTTCGAACGAATGGGAACATACAATCGAAGATCTTGATTTCTAAGCCCACGGGGTCGCACACTTAGAGGAATGGCTTCTAGGAGCGTGGGGCAGTCAATTCGCGATGTCAAGAGATCGGCGACGAAGGAAGCTCGTGTTGCGTTTCTGCGGGCTTGAAGAGTGTCAATGTCTATGAGACGGCATCGATGTTCATAGCTTGGCAAGTGAAACGGGTCTTGCCAAGGCAGGTGTCTAAGGGCGAATCGCAGGAAGCGCCGCTGTATAGCCTCGATCCGTTCGGCCCCATTCTGGTAGTAGGGACACCAAACAGCTGATGCATACTCAAGGATAGAGCGAACAATACTGCAATACAAACTTTTCAGGCAATACACATCCTTGAAGTCCTTGGACACTCGAAATAAGAATCCAAGACTTCTCGAGGCTTTGTCGACAACGTAGTTTGTGTGTGTCCTGAATTCCAGCTTCCGGTCTAGAATTACACCCAGATCATTGATGTGTTCTACGCGTGCGATTGGCTCATCTCCGAGGAAGTACTCAGCGGAAAAAGGCTGCCGCTTTCTTGAAAAGCTGATGACTGCACATTTACTGCGATTCAAAGGCAGGCAGTTTATATCACACCAGTGTGCGAAGAGGTTAAATTGATTTTGTAGGAAATCAATATCGTTCTGGCCGTTGATGTTGTAAAATAGCTTTAGGTCATCAGCATAGCATAGCTTTGGACCGTCGAGGAGTGAGAGCGCATCGTTGAAGTAGATTAGGAAGATAATCGGCCCTAAATGGCTTCCCTGAGGCACACCAGAAGAAGCAGAGAATTGTCTGGAGAAAGAGTCCTCCGTGCGAACTGTTAATTTACGTCCTGATAGGTAGCTCCGGAACCAGTCAAGAAGAGTTCCACAGAAACCCAGGCGTTCGAGCTTTCCAATGGCAATATCGTGGTTGACTTTGTCGAATGCCGCAGACAAATCGGTGTAAATAGCGTCGGTTTGAGACTTCGCAGCAAAACTTTCATGCACGTAAGAAGTAAACGTCAGAAGGTTAGTTGTCGT
Organism: Uranotaenia lowii; assembly: GCF_029784155.1. Taxonomy (NCBI): domain Eukaryota; kingdom Metazoa; phylum Arthropoda; class Insecta; order Diptera; family Culicidae; genus Uranotaenia; species Uranotaenia lowii. The sequence goes on from NC_073693.1 coordinate 350,990,086, forward strand.
GGAGCGCTTGGGAAAGAATCCGTGTTGATCGTCGGAAAAAATATTCTTACAGGACAAGAAAATCGGATCCAAGACCACCAATTCGAATAGTTTGGCTACTGCGCATAATGCCGAGATTCCCCGGTAGTTGTTGACATCTCTCCTGTTACCTTTTTTATACACCGGAAACATATAAGCCTCCTTCCATAGTGAGGGGAAGATGGCTCTGTCAAGCGAAGCTTGGAAAATAAGCCTAACAGGAGTCAGCAAAACAGGCATAAAACGTTTGATAAAAGTAGCAGGTATTCCGTCCGGACCCGTAGAGAAAGAATTTTTGAGCTTAGCTGCTGCTTTTGAGATGACTGCATCCTCAACCACAATGTTGTTTATAGAGAAGCCCAGTGGCGCAATATTCCTGACTGCACTATCCAGATGTTCAGGGGATGTCGATGCTGTATTATAGATAGACGAGAATTTATCGGCAAAGAGATCACAGATTCCACGATCAGAGTTCGCCGTATTGTCATCCAGAAACATTTGGTTTGGCAGACCAGGTTCGTTCCGTTGACTTTTAACATGTTTCCAGAACGATTTAGGTCTGGACTTGAGATCACGCTGAACTCGAGCTAGATAGTTTTGGTGACAACGTTTGCTGACTTTTTTGTAAACACAATTTAGTCTACGATAAATGTCCTTAGTATAGGAGGATCTTGATTTGTTAAAATTTCTAAGGGCACATCTCTTTGCCGTCTTTAGTCGTCGTAGTTCAGTCGTGAACCAAGGAGTCCGTATATTCTTTTCAGTAGTATGTTTTGGCACGTGACGATCGATAACGTAACTCAAGATGTGCGAGAAGGTTTCGGCCGCAGCGTTGGGATTAAATAAGTCGAGCTCAGATTCCCAATCGATGGAAACCAGGGTACGAGAAATCTCGTCAAAGTCGGCGTTCTTGAAGTCAAGATAGAAGGGTGCTAATTTTGCGACAGGAGCAAGTCTAGTGACATCGAACGAAACCAATAAAGCAGGATGATGGTGTACCGATTTAACGTACGGAGCGGGAGCCGAAACAACGGACGGTACACGAGTCCCATCGCTGGCAAAGCAGAGATCCAACATACGACCGTTTTCGTTTGTCACGCTGTTAATCTGCCGCAAAGTCGCTGTACTCAAGGAGTCTAGTATGACGTTCGATAGGGTTGAAAAAGTTGAGTGTACTGGATCCGGATAGAGAAAGTTACTATTGTTGGAGCACCACTTCAAACCGGGCAAATTGAAGTCACCAATCACTAGAATGTCATCTTCAGGTGCACAGAGAGAGCTAACTTTAGATAAGTAGCGCGAAAAAGACTCAGCTAGGGCAACATCTCTCGTGCGGTCAGGAGGCAGATACAGTACGCAGGCATAAAGTTTACGGTCACCAAGATCAATGCGGATCAATACAAGTTCCAGATCACTCCAGGAACTGTCTTCGATGAGTAATGCTGGGAAATCTGACTTAACGGCAATCAGCACTCCGCCACCGATGGTCTTTTTGCTATTACGTGGACTGCGATCGCAACGAAACACTAAATAGTCAGGTCCAAATATCTGGCTCGAGAGAGTACGATCGTTCAGCCATGTTTCCGTGAAGGCGACAATGTCATAACAGCAACATGAGCTTGCGAGCAGATAGTCCGCTAGACACGAGTTTATACCTCCAACGTTCTGGTAGTACAAGGTTATTGAGTCTGAAGTATCCGAAGCAGAGCTAGATCCCTGAACACTGGAAAAGAGAGTACCATCAGGCGGAGGAAACCGGTCGGAAGTGCCATACTTGCCTGAGTCCACAGGCAGGAGAACCCCTGCGCCACAGACGAACTCAGGGCCGGGACGACTGAAGACGCTGGCAGGAAACAGCGCGACTGAGTCGAAGGGCAAAGGGGTCTCCGTTAGACCTGATACGTTGCGTCCCGGTGCTGAAGGCCTTGTACAAGTTGCTACATTTTCGAGGTTCGGAAAAAAGCGCGCCAAAGAACTAGTGGGCGTAGCACGGTGATAGGCTCGCAGTGCACTGGAAAGGGAAAGTCCATCACGAGGAGCAGGGCCAACATAAAATGGATACTTGCCTGTTGTTGCAGGCTGGAGAACCCCGTCGCCAAAATCGAACTCAGGGCCGGGACGACTGATGACGCAGGCGGGAATCAGCGCGACTGATTCGATGGGCTCAGGGGTCTCCGAAGTGCCTTGGTCGTTGCGTCCCGGTGAAGAAGCCCATGAAGACGCTGTAGTACGATCGTACTTGAAGGCAGGCAGGTGATTCAGGTCAGAGCATGCCATGTCTGAGCAGCTGGAAACTAAAATTTTGTCACGCAATGGGAATGTTCTAAAACAACGTTTGTACTTGCCTGAGAATGCAGGCTGGAGAACCTCATCACAACAATCGAACTCAGGGCCGGGACGACTGATGACGCTGGCCGGAATCAGCGCGACTGAGTCGAAGTGCTCCGAGGTCTCCAAAATGCCCAATTCGTTGCGTCCCGGTGAAGAGCCATTGTCGATGCGAAGAAGAGCAGATGTAGGGTCGTCGTCGTCGTGTCGAAGCGGGGTAGGGTGAACTGAGGATCCATCGCTAATAGAAGCTGGGGTTAGAACCCCGGAGTACCGGTTCCCACAGTAGGAGTAAATCGACTGGGTGCAGCTGTCGGTGTAGCTTGGCTTGTGAGAGCCTTCTGGAAATGGCGGACTTGGTAAGATTGTCTGAACAGGTTTTTTGACCCAGAATCCTCGAACTCTCGGAAAAGCACTCCGGCAGGCCATGTGCTAGCGTCTAAAGCCGCGGGTTTAAGGCTTAAGTCAACGCCGACTTTAAAAGAGACCGACTTGAGTTGGGATAAGTCGGAGTCTTTTTTTACCAAAAGGTGTGCCTCAGCAGCATCGCAGGATAGGCATTCCTTGACAAGGTCCTCGATATCTGCTTCCGTCACGGTATTGTGAAGTCTGGCTAAGTAGATCCAAAACTTTTTTTCCGGAGGTGCAACAGTCGCGATGCTCTTAGACGTTGTTGCCCTTGTACCAACTGCTGGAGTCATAATTGGCTCGTGAGGGGTTTTAAGAGGGTAATCCATGCGACGTCGTTTAACCGATTGGCTGTCAAGGTTCGGCCAAGGGCTAACTTTGGTCGAAGAAATGTTCGGACAAGTTCCAGAAATCTTTTCCAGGCTGGCGTTGAACTTCGCGAATTCAGTTTGGACGTCGGCAAGTACAGCGGAATGTTTTTCAAGCAAATCGCGGTACACGGATTCATAACAAACCATAAGGCGTTTCAAGGTGGCATTCTTTAAGAACTTGGTACATTCCTCACATAACCAATGGAAACCTTTCACTTCCCCTTTGGCCTTGAGGTGCGAAGAGCTGAGGCCAGCACACTTGAAGTGAACGACGATATCGCAAAAGCCTTGACACTTGATGCTATCGTTGTCTCCTGCTGGCTTCGAACATTTATTGCACGACATGTCATTAGCACTCATTGTTGGAAAAAATTTTGAGCGAAGAATCACTAAAATTCCAAACGATTATTAGGATCAGTGCTGGAACAGTCGATTTGATTGATCGTGTACGGGGACCTTAAAAATTTCAAAACACCAACAGTAGCGATGGCCGACAAAGTTGCGGGAACGAAATCGATTGGAATTTCCACCGCCGAAAATGGATCACGGCCTCTTTATAGGAACGCGAAATCACCAGGAACTTTTTTGGACTCACTTAGCGAAGGTAAAAAATACTAAATTAGTCACTAAAGCTCTTTTTAACACTTTACAATCAACGAATGAAAATGACGAAAAAAAGCACGACTTTATACAAACAATAACAATAATGATTTTTGAAAATTATTTATTGAAAATAGACTTCCTCATGGAAAAATCTCTAAAAACTACCGTTGACTACAAGAAAACATGACAAAAAATATCAAATTATGATCTACTACAAACTACGTACAGTTGCGTTCAAAAAAGAATGAAATCGCGTGAAGCTGCGCACCCACTTCCTACTTTGACAAGCTGCCAATTCTCTCTCGGTTGATATTTTTTCATGAAAATTTCACACAATGTAGTTCAACTATCCAACTAACATTCCACAAAATTTGAAGTCTTTACAATGACGGAAAACAAAAATACAGCTATTCCCGTAAAAAAGGGAAATTTGGAATTGCTTCACTAAGTTTGCTGTATCTTTGACAATTTTCATTGAAAAATCTTGAAATTTGGTCCAAAGATGTAAAAATGTTTGATCTAATACCAGGCCAAATTTAGTCAAGATCGATGAACGTGATCAAAAATGGTGCCGGGTTGAAAATGAGGTTCATTATCGCCCAGCAGACTATTTCATTCTTTTTTGGACGGATGTTTATATGGAAAAAATCGTAATCCATGTATTCTTGGTATTTTCTTTCACAAAACCAAAATTTATTACAAAGAATGATGTAAATTGCTAAAAGCTTCATTCGTACTTTGTTTCGAAAGAGAAAATGTTTCAACAGAGTTCAAAATAAGAAAACAGAGTTTCAGAAATGACCTGCTAATAATACCGATAACAAATTTGATCCACAATTAAAGCGAATATTCTATTCGCTCTTGTGTTTCAATACCAGTTCTGTTGGAACAATTTTTGTTTCTAAACAAAGCAAGAATAAAGTTCCTATCAATTTACAACATTCTTTGTGATAAATTTTGGTTTTGTGAAAAAAAATACCAAGAATACATGGATTACGATTTTTTCCATATAAACATCCGTCCAAAAAAGAATGAAATAGTCTGCTGGGCGATAATGAACCTCATTTTCAACCCGGCACCATTTTTGATCACGTTCATCGATTTTGACGAAATTTGACCTGGTATTAGATCAAACATTTTTACATCTTTGGACCAAATTTTAAGATTTTTCAATGAAAATTGTCAAAGATACAGCAAATTTAGTGAAGCAACTCCAAATTTCCCTTTTTTACGGGAATAGCTGTATCTTTGTTTCCCGTCATTGTAAAGACCTCAAATTTTGTGGAATGTTAGTTGGATAGTTGAACTACATTGTGTGAAATTTTCATGAAAAAATATCAACCGAGAGAGAAATGGCAGCTTGTCAAAGTTGGAAGTGGGTGCGCAGCTTCACGCGATTTCATTCTTTTTTGAACGCAACTGTACATGAATGATTGAAATTACATAAAAGAATCATGCATGCATGAATGCAATTTTAGGTTAAAATCAATTTTATTTATCTCTCAAGTGTAAGCATGGATCGCGCAAAATCTGGACGCATTAAATGGGTCTATCTCGGAGCGATGTAAACGAAATAGAAATGTTTTGTTATCAAAATGTAGAGTTTTTATTGCACTTTGAAGGAAAAATAAAAAAATATTTCGATTTTGTTTTGATGAAATTTTGAACTTTTCGTCGAGAACCACTCTTCATAGTTTGGACACCCTTTTCACTGACCTCAGCGGCCATTTTGTTCCACAATCTCTTCATCTCTGTTGCATCCCGAGTCGTCCTACCATTCTTCTTCATTTTCTGCTTGATGCCCAAAATTTATCGATAGGGCGGAATTGAGGGCAGTTGGGTGAGTTGATGTCCTTTTCGACAGAATCCACCCGTTGCCCCGATACCACTGTAGCACTTTTGTGCTGTAGTGGCAGCTTGCCAAATCTGGCGAAAACTTTACTGGTTCTTTGTGAGATCTAAAGTACGAAAAAAAATTTTTTTTAAGGCACTCCTCCTTGAACATTTCGGAGTCTATGGTCTTGTTTTTCACAAAAACCGGGGATTTTCGTCCGCAGCTGCAAATACCTTGCCAGATCAAACACATTCTTGCCAACTTATCGGCAAAAACGAATTTGAACTTGGCGGGGACATCACCCCGACCAGTGGCTTTGTAAAATTTTTGGCCAGGAAATCGCCCAAAATCAGATTTCACTATTTTAGAACCAGACGACGTCGGGTTTTTTCAGCACTGATAGAGAAAACATTTCCGAACAGAGTACTGTCAAAACATTCCAGATCCGACAAATAGGAGCGCTATGGTAAAATAAACAGTGCGTCCAGATTTTGAATGATCCATGCTTTATATGGCACTAGCTGACCCGGTGTGCTTTGCTACACTTTTCAAAATCAAATGGTATTTTCAGAAATTATTCAAATTTGTATTGATTATTGGCATTTTTTAAATCAAATTATAACATAATTCATAAGCAACCGCTATAAAATGAGAGCTGCAGCTGGAGTTTCGAATTGCAATACAAAGATAACTTAAACTAATCTGTCTGGAGGGTCTCAAATTAATCGTACGCAAACAATCTAACTTATAAAATATGTTTGTTTTTGCTTGATATGTTCTGTATTTAAGCTAAAAAACTGATAAGAGAGCCCCCCCCACCTGTCCTTACCTTCACCCCCTGTATCAAATATAGTTCCATTGGTTGATAAGTTTTTAAGCTTTACAACCAAATTTATATGGAGCCTCCTTCTTTCTTCCTCTCTCTACACTGTAAAGCGTAAGGGTTTATAACAATCGTAGAAACCTATCTCATAACCAAGTTCCTTTCCATGCCATATTTTTTTTCCATTTGTTGGCTTCGTTAGCATAAATTGAGAACGTATGCTAACAAAATTTTATTGGGCTCACATCCCTACTCCTATGTACCTTCTCACTGAATAGAGTATGGTGTGTCACTGCAAGAAAGGAATTGTTTTACATAGAAAAATTTCTAGTATTAAAATACCATCTCATGCCAAATTTGGTTTTATTTGCGTAGTAAATTCTTGAGTTATGCATAAACTTGAAAGGAAGTACCATCCCCCCTCCGTTTTCTCCATTGAATGAATGGGTGAGAACTTGATATTCATAAAAGTATTTTTTGTACTCAAATACTTTTTGATCCTTAATTTGGTTTCATTTGCTCGATTAATTCTCGAGTAATGCGAAAAAAAAATATATGGAAGCCCCCCTTCACCCCTTTATATTTTTCTGCTGAAAAAAGGTGAGGCTTCAATTTATGATAAAAAACCTCTTTGAAGGAGTGAGGGACACCAAATATTAATAGAAGCATTTCTCGTACCCAAATATCGTTCCATGCAAAATTTGGTTCCATTTGCTGTTGCAGTTCTTGAGTTATGCAGTAAAAATTGTATGAAACTCCCCTCCCTCTTTCCTTTCTCCCCGCTGAAAGAAGGAAGAGGTCTCAAACAATCATTAGAACATGTCAGGTTCCCAAATGCCCACCCGTGTCAAATTTGGTTCCATTTGCTTGATTAGTTTTTGAGTTATGTTAAAAATTATAAAAGAGGCTCCCTCCCTCCTTTATATCTCTCTAATGGAAAATGGGAGGGGCTCATATAATCATAGAAATATTTTTCGTATCCAAATACCCTCCCATGGCAAATTTGGGTCCATTTGCTTCATTAGTTTTTGAGTTATGTTAAAAAATAAGAAAGAGGTCCCCTCTCCCTTTTAGTAAAAAGAGGGAGGGGTCTCCAATGATCATTGAAATATTTTTCGTATCCAAATACCTTCCCATGCCAAATTTGGTTCCAATATCTTGATTAGTTTTCGAGTTATATGAAAAATTGTAAGGTAGCCCCCCTCCCCCCTTCCTATAACCCCACTGAGAGGAGGGAGGGGTACCTAATATTCATAGAAATATTCCTCGTTCCCAAATACCACCCCATGCCAAATTTGATACCATTTGCTTGATTGGTTTTCGAGTTATGCAAAAAATTGTCTTTTATTTGGAAGGCCCCTCGCCCCCTTCATGAGAGAGGGAGGGGTCTCAGACCATAATAGGAACCTTCCCCTGCCTCCAATACCCCCACCTGCCAAGTTTCACGCAAATCGGTTCAGTAGTTTTCGAGTCTATAGGGAACAGACAGACAGACAGACAGACAGACAGACAGACAGACAGACAGACAGAAATTCATTTTTATATATATAGATGTCACTTGGAATCAAAATGGGTTTTGATGGAAATTAAATCATTTTAACAAGACCAATTGGTCAACAACATCAACTTGAGCCATAGAGTGAAACAAAAATTTCCGTTCTTCTAATCTCACTCAAGTTCTTTGTTGGACACTGAAAATAATTTTCATTTAAAATGTAAGTGACGACTGAAGTGAATTTTGTCTATTTGTAATTTTATGTGAATTTTAAGTGACCGTCAAATGAAATTTACTCAAGCGAGCGATCAAGTGAATCTTAAGTGAGCAGCAAAGTCAATTCTAACTGTAATTCGGGTCATTTATTTTTTATGAGAAACGGTCATTTTTAGGCGAAATTTTGGAATTTCAATAATACATCAACTTTTTTATTTAAAATAATTTATTTCTTAAAAAACAAATTGAAAATATATCAGTATTTACAATCAATTGGGTCAAAGTTAAACTTTTGACTTGAACCATCCGATTTCCCCTCAACCAGGGCATTTTGAATACTGTTTTCTGCAAACAATAATAAAAAAGAGTCAATATGTTTCCAGTATTTATTAGTTTTATGGTTCTATGATTAATTTATCACAACTTACCTTCCATAACAAAAAGTTGGACTACGACGTGTTACCCAATCCACACGATATTTGCATCGAGCTCTGGAAGTACATAATTTCTCTAAAACTAATTATTTATTGTTTTTCTGAACCTACCGGCTCAAACACAACTCCATTGTGCGTCCCTTCCAAACCATAATGAAAGCAATCAATCCCAACGTTGCGCTTTTCCTTTTCATTAGAATTTTAAGTGATCGATCTAGTGAATTTCACGTGAGCTGCGAAATAAGTGAACATTCAGTAGAATTCAAGTGTCAATCACTTAAAAGCCAAGTGAATATTGTCTTGCTCACTTAAAACATAAGTGAGGGCAAGTGAAATGTACATTATTTAGTAACCTGAAATGGACAAATTCACTGAATTCTAATTTTTAAGTGTATTTTAAGTGTGATTTTGATTTCAGTGGATAGATTTCCAAATTAACATATAAAGGTACCAACACTGAATATAATTTTCACTTTAATTATAAGTGACCTCTGGAGTGAATTTTGGCCAAACGCAAATTCATGTGAATTTAGAGTGACCGTCAAGTGAAAATTTCCTTAAAAAAGCAGTAAAATGAATTAAAAGTGATTTAGCAAGGGCATTGTAAGTGCATGCTCAGGTCATTCAATTTTTCCTGCCAAAGTGATTGTTCTGTGATATATTTTTGTATTCGATCGGACAACAATGAATTTGTTTGAGGATTTTATTTATTCAAATTAATTTTATTCATTCAGAATTCAAAATTATATTTTCATATATTCCTCTTGTCCAACAGTTCCGACACAGAAAAATGTTCCGATTCCATGAAGCAATAATTGTCGCGAAAATCTTTTCCAGAACTTCATTTGCATCAAAATCTGAATAATACAAAAAATGAAAAGAAACAGCCATTGATTGATTTATTTAAATAAATCTCTACAAAAATTGCAATGCTCGCCACGTTGAACGGTGATTTCTCATGAAAATTGCAACTTTTTCCTATATCCAGTGATAGTGGCTTTTTTGCTGCAATTGCTGCCAACATGCTCTGAAAAAAAATCATTGCTTAGTATCCAATTACTAATTTTTTCTACGCACATGCTCCTTGAGTTCAATCGAAACCAAAATAAAAACAATCAATACAGTGCAGTTGACCGACGATAGAATTTCAAAGGCCAACCACTTAAAATGCATTAGTAGATCTTTCACTTTAAACTTAAGTGAGGGACAAATTAAACGTACATGAGCCACTTGAATGGGAGAAATTCACTTGTCCATTACTTTTAAGTGCATTCTCAGGTATATTTTAAGTTTTAATTTGGGTTCAGTGAACAATTAAAGCTGCCCTTTTTCGTAAACTTCGAAAACTTTCCTGCTCACTAAAATTTACTTCTGAGCAAGAAATCAACTGGATACGGGCCGAATTGATATCTTGGATCACAATGTAGAAGTCACTTTACTCATACTCTAAAATTACGCATTTTGAAATAAGACTCAATTTATTGAGACACCCAAAATAATATATTTATTTTTTGAAAAAATAAATTGCAAAAAATGTTAAAAATGTTTATTATTACGAGCTTGAGTTTATCTTATTTCAATTTCATGGGAATTAAAAAATAAAATTTTGATCAAGTTTGTTTAAGATAACTGATCACTGTGTCTCAGCAAGAGGAGATGGCGTTTGTTTTCTGTATAGGTCTTGTCTGGTTTGAATGTACGGAATGGTTTTGACTGCGAGTCGTCAGTTTGGTTAGAACTTTATCTACGCACTATTTAGGAAGAAATTCGAGCTGGCTTACTTGCCTGACTTAAACTGAAAAGTTAGCTGGCATGGCATACTCACCTGATTTTGACTTTAGTTGGTGCACTCGTCTGATTCAAACTAAAATATTAACTGGAGTACTCGCCTGGATGTTGAGAACTTAAGCTGGCGTACTCGCTTGATTTAAACTGAAGAGTTAGCTGGTGTATTCGCATGATTCATACTCAAATTAAGCTGGCGTACTATTCCTTATTCACAATTCACAATCTATCGCGGCGATGAACGAAAAATCGCTTAATTAATTCACACATATTCTTCATTCATCATTATTTCAGCTGGCGTACTCGTCTGATTCAAACCGAAAAGTTAGCTGGCGTACTCGCCTGAGTGATTAAAATTTAATCTGACGTACTCGTCTGTATGATTAGAAGAACTTTAGCTGGCGTACTCACCTGATTTTGACTGTTTGAACTGGCGTACTCGCCTGGTTCAAAATGAAAAGTTCGCTAGCGTACTCGCCTGATTCAAACTGATTTTTAGCTGGCGTACTCGCCTGATTATTATTATTTTAGCTGGCGCACTCGCCTGATTCAAAACTGAAAGGATAGCTGGTGTACTCGCCTAATTCGAACTGAATTTTAGCTGACGTACTCGCCTGATAATTGTTATTATTGCTGGCGTACTTGCCTGATTCAAACTATATAGTTAGCCGGCGTACTCACCCGATGAAAGACCTTTGCTGGCGTACTCGCCTGGTTGAAACTTAACTACACCCATAGAAGAGGTTGCAAAAATCCAATGCCTATATAGCATATTATAATCCAATGCCTATTTAGCATATTATAATGGATTAAGACTTAAGCTGGCGTACTCACCTGGTTTTCGCTTAAAAGTCGGCTGGTGTACTCGCCTAATTTTGGTTATTTTTACTGGCATACTCACTTGATTCATGTTTGAAAGTTAACTAGCTTGCACCTGCTATCTGTTACAGGCGTATTTACCGGTTTTCCTTCATGCACCGAGACAAAAAAAAAACCAACCATTCTTACCTGAAGGTTAAGAACTAATCATCTGACAGACCATTTTATTACCTGATTCTATAATTAAAGACACTTATTTCAGTCATTTTGTTTTTGTCTTATAAAAAAAACACTGGAATTCACGGCTTTCTTTTAACAACTTGAACGCCATTTTGTTATTTTTTTCGAAACTCGATTTTTTCTCCTGTTCTGCGTTCAAAACTCAATTGTGGGGCTATCAATCGTAGTTGAGAATCCTGTCACGGTCGCCAATGTAAAAAGCCTGGTTCGTGCGTCGTAGAAAACCTTCAGCTGATTTAAGAATCTAAAGGAAGTGACCTGGATGATTTGCTTCCTGTTCGTGCTGACGCAGTAATAAATACACTTGAATATATAAAATATTTAAGCATCCATTTCAGCGGCTTATTTGAAAGTCAAAATATTGCTATGATTTAATCTAATTTATAAATTTTCTAAAACTTTACTTCATTTTTGATAGAACGTTTTATTTAACAAACTTTTGTATTAAGGGGGGGGGGGTAGGGTCTAACGGGTATAAAAAAACACCATTTTCACGATTTTTTTCTAGAGCTATCGTTCAAACAAATGTATTCAAATTTTTGGCATTATACAAAGCATTGTTAAAAGAACATTTAGTAGTTTTTTCGTAGAAAAATATTGAAAAATGAGCCGGTGACGGAGCATTTTCGAGGATGCCTTTTAGAAAACAGGATTTGCGGTGGACACTGTATCTCAGCACAGAATCATCTGAAGTAAAAAAATCAGAGCAAAATATTTTTAATAGATGTTTTTCTGGACCCCAACGTTTTTATTTAACTTAAATTTTTTTTTATGAAATCTTTGTGGCTGTTTGAAGTAAAAACTACGATTTTTCACGAAAAAATCCGCCATTTTTCACCTGTAAAATCTCCCCAAAGTAAAAAAAAAAACAAGAAAGAAAAACGTTGGAGTCTGGTGTTTTATATGTAGAAAATATATTCCAAATATGAAAAGAATCGGATAAGTAGTTTTCAAATGACGATGTCCACGGACTTTAAAAATGTGCTTTCGAGAAAAACGCGTTTGAAGTTTTTGCTCTTGCTTTCTTGCAGTATTAGATAGGAGGAGATAAAGGCCTATAATTTCTACAGTTTTGCTTCAATTGACTTGAAAATTTGACACAACATTCTTGAAATGTTTTACTATAAGAAAATAAAAAAAATAAAAAAATTGATTTTTTGAAAGTGTTAGACCATATGGGTGGCCAAACCACGGCCCGCGGGCCACATGTGGCCCACGTCTTTATTTTTGTGGCCCGCGAAGCTTTTTTCAAAATTGAATATTTTTCTTCTATATCATTTAAAAAAACCGACTATATCAAGCAGAAGAGAATCATTTTTATATTTTCCAATTTTTACAACATTTTACATATTGAGTATACTTTGCAATCACGTAATATGTAATGAATATTTGTTATTTAGTTACTAAATACCAGTGATATCGAAAGTGGCATCCACTATTCTGAGAGAGTTGAGAGTCTTCAAGCGGAAAATAGTATAATTTTGAGGAGTTTGGATGGTGTCAGGGAGATATTTATGCTCATAAATAATGAAAGAATTCGAATAGCTCAGTACAGTAAAATGATAATGATAAAGTAAAAAGAAATATTAATGTTTATTTTCAGCTGAAAATTCACTGTATTTCAAACTTACTCACAAGATTTTCACAAAACATAAATTCATTTTTTTTACTTTGTAGTCCGAAGTTCTAATTTCAGTTGTCAGCTTCGATTGAAAAAAAAAAATCAAACAGGAAAATCGAAGTTCAAAACAATTGAAATCAAATTTGCAAAATTATCACATTATATTGAAATAACACCAATATCAGAGTTATATTGGTACAAAACTTCTACTAACTCTACTAAACTCACTTTTCGAAACATTGTTTGCCAATAAATAAAATTATTCAGCTTGTTAAAATTGATTTGAAAAATATAAAAACACTGCACTTTATTTATACTAATTTAGTAGTTAAAAACTTTAACAGAAAAAGGTAACATTTTGTAAATTAAATCGAAATGATATATCTTAGTATTGTTAACTTATTTTAAATTTACGTGCAATGGTATATAAACTAATGGACAGTGTTATGCATTAAAACGCTGATAGCTAATGTGCTCTGTTTTGCTGTAAAATTCGTTTTTCTCCAAATGTGTGGGGAATTAACGGATAAACAAGCTCTAACAAAGACAATTTTACAAACAAGATGGCTGATATAAAGTTTTTCTTAGATTGTGGAGCTTTTTTATCTGTAAGTTCATCAAAATTTAGAAGAGAAAATAATATGATAGAAAATATAAAATTAGCGGCCTAACAAGTGATTATTATTTTGCAATTAAAATATTCAGTTAGGTAAAATAAATCCAAGTTTCAACTTAAACTAATTTGGTGTTTACATATTACGGAGAAAGGGTTTACTTTTATAAAAATATTTGTTTTTCGTATTAATTTGCTTTTTCTGTTTTTTTTTTATTTTAAAAAAAGGTAAAATTATGCGCTTGGAGCCAAAGAGGTAAAAGTGCATAAAAGCTTATTTCGAGAAAACACGCTTTTCAATTGTTGTGCTTTACCGTTCTCCATATATTTTTCGAGAATTTGCATTGTTCATTCATATTAAAAAAAATTGTTAAAAAATTCTAAAATTTCGGAAAAATCATCAAATTTAGTTTGAAATTAGAAGAATTATTTTGTCCCATTAACGCAAATGGACTATTTTGTCCCTTACATCTCTCCCTTTGGCTTTGAGGACCTCAAATGGCAATAATAAAATGAAAAAAAAAACAAATTATTTTTATCCTTTTTATGAACGGCTTTCCCACTTATTGAATTTGATAAAATGGGATTTTTAAAAAGAACGATCATTAAAATTTTAAACTTTAGGTACGAGAAAATTTAGAAATTTTCACAAAGAACAGCACAAGAAGAAAACACGGAAGAGCTCTTTTTATATTATTTTTCATTATAACAATTGAAGAGCGTAGAAAAATTTCATCTGAAATGCGAAAAGATTATGAAGGTGATTTTGTTTTGAGCAATCCCGTGCTACAGAGTTGTTTTTTCAGTGAAACATGTAAAAAATTTTTTGGTTTTTTTACTTAAGGTAGCCCACTGAAATTCGTTTGCATTTAATAAAAAAAGAAAATTAATTGTGTGGCCCGCAAGCAAGTCTTAATATTAAAATTTGGCCCGCTGCTTAAAAATCTTGGCCACCCCTGTGTTAGACCCTACCCCCCCCCTTAAGCTGTTAATGGCCGAAACTACTACCAGCCATACAATTTTGCTGAAACTATGTAATTATGTTTAAAAATACGAGTTTTAATAAGTTGAATAGGATTTTTCTTCAAAAATTGTTATTTCACTGAATGTCTCGTGGTTCAAATTTTGATCATTGAACTTATTCATAAAAAAAATTGAAAATTAAATGACAGATCGCCAGAAAATTTTGCAAATATAAACATTACTTCCCTTTGTAGAAAATCTTCTAATTTCATCATTAGTACATCCTTGTACACAAAGAGAAACAAGTTTCATTGATTTTTAAATTATTTTTAAAGTTATGTCAACTGATGTTAGCCCATTGTCCATCGCTCCAATAACTTAATTTGATGGTAATTTTCCAACTGATCCATGTCAGCACTTAAGTCGTTCTGGAGGCATTTTCTTCATCATCCTTCCAACTCCAACCAAGCCGTCTGAATTCGACAACCTTTCGTAGGCAAAACATGAAACGATTATGGTTTCAAATTTCCCTCCTCCAAACTTTGGGACTCTTTTTCTTTCCTCAAAATCTTCAAATCGATTTTTACATTCCACAAAGCCAACCCGAAGTTGAAAAAGTGAGTGATAACTTTCGAGCTGAATGTTGTCTCTCTTAGGAATTAGGCATTTCCGAGCTCCAAATTGTGAGCTTTAACTTTCCAAGAACCTATTATGCAAAAAAGGTAGCTTCCAGTTCCAATTTAACCCAGAGCAACCCCGTTTGCATAATCCGAAAAATTCTTTGATGGATCATCATCATCGTCATAATCATCTGGGTTTCCCCACACATGTGAAAATTTCCAAAGTCTAATTGATGCCGGAAAGCTGCGGCGGGATTAGTTGTGTTTGTTTCTTTGGGTTTTCTTCTAAGTTTCCTCCCTCAGCTCATTCAGAAAACAGCAGGAAGCTGAATGAGGCTTTGTCGTTAGGTCGGCCCCAAAATGCTCTTCCAAGGACATAATGGGAAAAAGGCACTAAGAGCATAACTAGTTTCTGTCTCCTGCAACGAACCCTTCTAATTGGGGTCACATGTTGCCGTGGCAGTCATTCGGATTCTTTGTTGGGGTTTTGTAATTGAGAACAAGTCTGTAGAAAAATTTAGAAAAAATACCTACAAGCTCGATGGAAAATTAAAAAAAAAATCCATTGCAACATAATTTTCTTAAAGTGGCTTTAAACTGAAGATTATCTTAAAAGCCAACTCACAAGTGTCGCAAAAGCCTTTCGATTTGATAACTTTGCTAACTGCTTGACACCTTGGGGCCAATAGTCGTGTCGCGCCTACAGGAAAGTGTCATACATGGGAATTCAATTTATCATCCATTCGGAGGAGCGTTGGTGAAAGACAGTCTCCGGAAATCCTTTCATTCGACCTTTCAACAGCTTCCCAGACTCAGACACTGGTTGTTAGCTGATGGGGAAAACTGGAAACGACAGTGGAGACGTCTCCTATCGTAACCACACCAACAACTGGGCTGGAGACAGATCCCGTTCTAATACCCTGTTTGAGGGAAACGCCTTCAGAACAAAAAACTTTCCTTGAAATATGACGACAACAACCCATACTAAATTTGTCAATACCGCACGGACACGTTTTCGGTTCGGCTTTGGGGAATAAAATCGTTAAACTTTCGACACATTTTGAACGTTTCCCCCTCACCAAACGCCCACTGACTAGGTCTAGGTCTAGTTTCGCAAAAAAAAAAAAGACAACACCAGCAGAGTCAAACGACAAAAAAGCGTAAATTCTAAACCAAAGATTGATGAGTACAGTTAGGTGAGGAGTCCTTTCACAGTAGGTGTTGAAAGTGTGGCAAAAAATCCATCACCATCATCATAGAATGTCACTGAAGCGGTAAATAATTTAACACCAAATAACATACACCTAGGCGTAGGTGGAGGCAAAGAAAGAGGGCTACGCCTAGCAGGGTCGATAGGCAAGGTGACAAATTTTCTGTTTTCATTCAACCGACCGGATACAGGGTAGGTGAATGGATTTATAGCTCGATGCATAAAACGTGTTTTGATTTAATGAAACAATTTTCTGAAGATTGACTGTGAATTCCATGATAAATTCCTTCGAAGGATTGAACCCTGATTGTATTTAGATCAGTAGAATTTTTTGTTTTTAGGGCTCTGGAAGTTTAACCGAGGATCATCATATTTTACTTCATACTTTTTGTTTTACTATGAATTTGAAGATTTCAAGTTGAAAATTTATTCTTGCCGTTTGACTCATTTTTATCGTTTTTGTCATTTTTGTCGTTTTTGTCATTTTTTTCATTTTCGTCATTTTTGTCATTTTTGTTAATTTTATTGTTTTTGCCATTTTGATCATTTTTGACATTTTTGTTTTTTTTTGTCGTTCTTTCAATTGTGACATTTTTGTCGTATTTCCATTCATTCCAGTTTTGTCATATGTGTCTTTTTTGTCATTTTTTGTCAATGTTATCATCTTAATTTTCTCATTTGTTACATTTTTGTCATTTTTGCAATTTTTGTTTTTTTTTTAAATTTTGACATTTTTATCGTTTTTTCATTTTTGTCTTTTGTTTAATTTTTTATGTTTTTGTCGTATTCATCGTTTTTTTCATTCATTTTTATGATTTTTGTCATTTTCGTGTTTTTATCATTTTTGTCTCTCGCATCATTTTGTAATTTTTCATTTTTGGCGCTTTTGTAATAATTGTTATTTTTGTCATATTTGTCGTTTATTTCATTTTTGTATTTTTTATATGCATAATTTTAGTCAATTTTATCATTTTTGTCATTTTTGGCCTTTCTTATCATAAATGTCTTTTTGTAGTTTGTGTAATTTTTATCGTTTTAATCGTCTTTTTGTCGTTTTTATTTTAATTTTTGTCAATTTTGTCGTTTTTTTTTTCATTTTTGTCATTTTCACCATTTTGTTCAATTTTTTGTAATTTAGATATTTTTTTCATTTATACTACTTTGGTCATTTTTGTCATTTTCTTAATTTTAGTCTTTTTTGTCATTTTAATTTTTTCATTTTTGTAATTTTTTTCTTTTTTAAAATTTTTGTCATTTATATCATTTTTGCCAGAGTAAAGATTTAGAGTAAAGAGTAAAGAGTAAAGAGTAAAGAGTAAAGAGTAAAGAGTAAAGAGTAAAGAGTAAAGAGTAAAGAGTAAAGAGTAAAGAGTAAAGAGTAAAGAGTAAAGAGTAAAGAGTAAAGAGTAAAGAGTAAAGAGTAAAGAGTAAAGAGTAAAGAGTAAAGAGTAAAGAGTAAAGAGTAAAGAGTAAAGAGTAAAGAGTAAAGAGTAAAGAGTAAAGAGTAAAGAGTAAAGAGTAAAGAGTAAAGAGTAAAGAGTAAAGAGTAAAGAGTAAAGAGTAAAGAGTAAAGAGTAAAGAGTAAAGAGTAAAGAGTAAAGAGTAAAGAGTAAAGAGTAAAGAGTAAAGAGTAAAGAGTAAAGAGTAAAGAGTAAAGAGTAAAGAGTAAAGAGTAAAGAGTAAAGAGTAAAGAGTAAAGAGTAAAGAGTAAAGAGTAAAGAGTAAAGAGTAAAGAGTAAAGAGTAAAGAGTAAAGAGTAAAGAGTAAAGAGTAAAGAGTAAAGAGTAAAGAGTAAAGAGTAAAGAGTAAAGAGTAAAGAGTAAAGAGTAAAGAGTAAAGAGTAAAGAGTAAAGAGTAAAGAGTAAAGAGTAAAGAGTAAAGAGTAAAGAGTAAAGAGTAAAGAGTAAAGAGTAAAGAGTAAAGAGTAAAGAGTAAAGAGTAAAGAGTAAAGAGTAAAGAGTAAAGAGTAAAGAGTAAAGAGTAAAGAGTAAAGAGTAAAGAGTAAAGAGTAAAGAGTAAAGAGTAAAGAGTAAAGAGTAAAGAGTAAAGAGTAAAGAGTAAAGAGTAAAGAGTAAAGAGTAAAGAGTAAAGAGTAAAGAGTAAAGAGTAAAGAGTAAAGAGTAAAGAGAAAAGAGTGAAGAGTAAAGAGTAAAGAGTAAAATTATTCCAGAATAACATCATTATCATTACAAAAAACTTATACCAAACCCGCAAAAACCCATCCCAAGTTCAAATTCTGCTACAGTTTTTCAAAATTTTCTCTCTTGATCATAGAAATTCAGGTCTCAATGTTAAATTTTAAATTAAACCCATTTCGGAGGTTCTGGTTTTACAATAACCAAAATTGAATTTCTATTTTTGTATTTCTGATTCTGTGCCCAGTTCAGCAGTTTTGATTTTTAGTTCGAATAATTATAAGAAATTAAATATGAAAAGCTGCTTAGAAATCCTGATTCAAATTTGGTGCTGCATTTCATATCAAATTTGAAGCATGTTTTCTTATATCATATGCATTTCAATATTTTGATAATAATTTTCCGAATACGAAAAAAAGAAGAATTTATTTTATATTCAAGTTCGAAATTCTTTAACTTCACTCTTACACAAAATATAAATATTTAAAGCTTCTAAATTTAAATATAACATTCATGAATGAAGTTTCTGAAACTTCTCATTCGTGTGACTGATCGGAAATCGTTTTTATTTTTTTGTACAATTTAGAGATTTTATGGAAATTCTGAAACAGTTTCAAAATCAATTTTTGAATTCATGTTCTGAAATCAGGTTCAAATTCAGAAAAAGATTAAGCTTGTAAATGAGTTATTCAAGCAACATAAAATTGTTAAAGAATTCAAAAGAACAGGATCGTAAAAATTCGTTTGTCAATTAAATCCTAGTTTCTAATTTTTGAATCAAAATCTGTATGTGTACACAGTTCAGCTGAAAATCACAAATATGAAGAAAAATTTGAGTTGATTTTCTATGTTTTGTTTTATGCACAAAATCCCAAATTTTATTTCAAAAAAAATCATCCATAGGATTTTCATTATGGAATTGATTCTTTATGAAACATAGTTGCTGGTAAAAACTATCATGTACCTAATCTTCACCTTAAAACTATACACAAAATTCTATATTTTGGTTTTTTTCTGAACATTATTAATATTGCAGTTTTTTAAAGCCAAAATTCAAACTATAATCATAAATTTGGTTAAAGCCATATCAAGCAAATTTGGTCCAAAGTTTATATATCGCAAACATTGTTTTTGGAAAATTTTATTTATTTTCATCAAGGTTAGAATCTTGGAATTTTCATAAGAGTTTTGAAGGTTGGACTTGTTTCATCCTATTCTCAGTAAGTTCTTTTTTTGAATTGAAGGCTACCCTAAAAAAAGTTTAATTTATGCTCAAATCAAATAAGTTTGATCTACCAGACTATTAAGCAAATTCATAGATTTTAACCATCGATGAAAGCAGATTCCATATTTTATTTCTTAAGTTTCATTATTAAAATTTAAGCCACCTTTTAAATTATGGACCACTTTTCTAAAGTTACGATTTAATACGAAAACTATTAATGAGTACTTAAAAGTGAATAATCATATAGTTTTATGCATAATATGTTTTAATTTTTGTATATTTGACTGAATCAAAGCAATCGGAAGATTCCTTTTAATTCCTTTTAATTTTCGATCAATCGAAAACGTTCACTGAAGAAGGTAGTAAGTAGCTATCGAAAGGCTGGTATATGAACTTTTCATTTACCGTGGTTGAATTAAAAGGAATCTTTCGATTGCTTTGATTCAGTTGAATCATTCAACCAAGTAGGCTCACAACACAACAGAGTGTATATTTGACATTTTTGGGCCCTGTCATGACATTTACGAATTGAAAGTGGTTTTAAATTAACAGTTCCGATTTACAATTTAATACGAAACACTATCTTGTCTTTGAAATTGGTCATTACTAAGAAAAGTATCTAAATAAGTTGATCCATTACGTTATAACTAATTGCTTTGATAAAAATAAAAAAATACTTTTATATTTTATCAAATTTAATGCTGATATGGAATATTCTCAAAGAAACCATCCAATTTAAACGTCAACTTTAATTTATTGGTTTTCTAAATACTCAACTCGACATTCAAAGGAAATTGAAAATAAGGAAATTAATTACACAAGGCCACAAAATTTAACATTATATTAAGGTACAAAGTATTTAAGAGCAAATTTTGATTAATTTTGGTATCTTGAAACTTTTGAAAATAGGTATAAATTGTTAAAGAAAATTCTGCACTTTTCTGATAAAACTACTAAATATTTCAATTTTTTTTTCAGATTCTATTTTTCTTTCTGTTCGCTTTTCCCAATTTTGTAAAATAATAGATTTTAAATGAATCTTTAATAACTAAATTGCAATTGAGATATTCTTAAAAGCAAAAATTAGACCGTTTTGCACATTTCGAGAAGTTTGTTTATTTGAATCATCTATTAAATTCAATAAATAAGTTTTTAAGTTATATGAAGTTCAGCTTGAAAAAATGTCTTCCAAAATGTTAAGTTTGTCTTTGTTTTTCAAATCTAAATTTTTCTGTCAACAATTGATTCGAAGTAGCAATTTAGATCTTCAGGCCCCTTTCGTTTTTGGCTACACGCTCTAGAATTTTGTGTTGCCAAAATTGAACGATTTTCTTTCATAATTTTTTGTCCTATTTTTTAATTGAAAAAAAAACCAATGTTATTATAATTAATTAATATTAAACATATTTAGAACCTTTTTAATGTTAAGCACGTTTGTTATTTTTATCATATTTGTTATTTTTTGTCATATTGCATCTTGTTTTTAAGATATTTATTGTCCTTCGTATTCTGTTGTTTGCATTTGTATTTGAGTTTTTTGAAATTTTTTTTCTCATTTTCGAAAGTTTTATAAATTTTTAGATTTTGTTTTTGTTATTGTTGCAAGATTTAATCAACATTCAAGAACGTAGAAACGTGTTTATGTTGTTTTTCTAAATTTTGATGTAATGTTGTTTAAAAAAACCGTTGTGCCAAAATCCGATGCCAAAATCGGATGTTGCCAAACGGAGTCTGTAAATATTCTTTGAAAGCCACAGAATATCTTTCATATCGGAACCATTTCCATTGAAAGATGAATTTAAAGTTTGAAGTTTTACTTAAGCATACTAAATTCTGAAGAAGGGATCCATCCATTTCGAGCTCTTTATTTCTTCAAGGTGATGTTTTTCCATTAGTCCGAACCGCTTCAGCTTCCCCCGGATGGTACGGAAAATGACCATACTAGCAATCTATGACACTGGAACGGATCCTCAGATTTCGGTTTTCTATTTGGAAGGACAAAATCTTCTTCAGATTCAATTCCCAATATAAAAAATATTATTGAAGACTTACCTTTCAAGACCAGAAGACGAACCATTTTTACTTCTAAGCAGCGGTATATGCGAAAAATGTTGAATTCATTTTCTGCTTTCAATATTCACCCAATTGCGGAACTAAACACTATCAAATGGCGGAGATAAATCGTCAAATTTTTCAATGATTGATTTAATTTCGTGAAAAAAAAGTTTTTCAAAAAACCATATTGGATGTTTTTCAGCCAAAGTAAAAAAATGGTTTTTTTTCATACATGAATGATTGTTTTAAAACGAGCGTGCAAAAATCTAATCAATAAAGTAAACAAACGTGATCAACGTTTCAGGTTGAATATATTTTCATCACAGTTGCTTATAACTCAGATACATTATTACTCATTGCAAAGTTGATGCAAAAAAAAAGTAATACAGTCGGATGATTTTCGGAAGCTATCTCGATCAAAGAGAGTAGAAAATTTAAACTTAATGTCATTAGTTATAAATAACTAGTGTTACCAAAAACAATTACCAAAAAAAACTAGTGAGCAAAAAGTTTTTTTAAATGAAATATTGAATACCGAAAAAAGAATGAAATTGAATTATTAGGCGAGTCATAAGAGCAGCTTTGTTATGTTCACAATTTCAAGCGGGTTGAGAGGACAGCTTGAAATTCAAAAGCGAGTTGAGAGGACAGCCCGAGCTTATTGATGAAAAAATTCAAGTGAATTGAGAGGATAGCTGGAAAATAAAAGGCGAGTTAAAAGGACAGTCTAAACGTATTTATAAAAAATCAAGACAGCTTGGTGATCAAGTGGGTTGAGAGGACAGCTTGAAATTAATTTAAAAAATCCACAAAAAGTGAGTTGATAGAACAGCTTGGAATGAATATTTAAAGAAAACACCGAAAGCGAGTTGAGAGGTCAGCTTGAAATAACTTTAAAAAAATAACACCAATAAGAGAGTTGAGTGGCCAGCTTGATGATCAAAAGGGTTGAGAGATAGCTTGGTGATCAAGCGAGTTGAGAGGACAGCTTGAAATATATTTACAAAAACACCAATGAGCGAGTTGAGTCGACAGCTTGGTGATCAAACAGGCTGATAGGATAGCTTGAAGTTGAAAACAAACAATAAACGAGTTGAGAGGATAGCTTGCTCATCAAGCGGGTTGGGAGGACCACTTCAAATAAATTTTGGAAAAAAAACAGCTATAAGCAAGTTGAGAGGACAACTTGCTGATTTAGCGTGATGAGAAGACAGCTTTGAATAAATTTAAATAAAACACCAATAAACGAGTTGAGAAGACTGCTTGCTAATCAAGCAGATTGAAAGGATAGCTTGACATAAATAAAAAAAACACCAATAAGCGAATTGAGAGAACAGCTTGAAATGAATTAAAAAAAAACATGTATGAGTGCGTTGAGAAGACAGCTTGAAAAAAAAAAAAATAAAAAAACACCAATGAGCGGGTTGATAGAACAGCTTGGTGATCTAGCGGGTTGAGAGGACAGTCATTCGCAATGCGGTTGCGCTGGGAGATAAATGCCTACGGTCTCAAATCCAATCATCGCCGCTGGCGTTCACATCTTATGCCAATGACGTTGAAATATTCAGAACTCATGATAAGAGTAAAGTCTAAAGATTGGGTGTATTAATTGAAAATCAATGAACGAACTGAATAAGTTTTTTCGTACCTGTTTTATGAAAGTTTTTATTGATAGGCATGGTAAGCTTAAGGAATAAAAAAATTAAAAAATTTCGAACAGTAGGTTTTACCTTCCGAAAAAAAACTCAATTTGAGTTAAACGAGCTCTCATACCATAATCTGGAAGCCTCCTAGTTTGTCTTCTATTATCGAAACCAGTGTCAAGCCGGTCGGTGGTGTCAGTTGATCCGGGATTTGACACAAACTGACCGCTGGACAGTGTGAGCACTATCGAATTTATATGCATACATAGGTAAAATAAAAAAAAACGGACATTCAGAAATTTGGAAAAGGAAAAAAAGGAACAAGCAAAAATAAATGCATCCTCCTCTTTTGACGACAGGATTTTTTTGTATGTGTGTGTGTGCCTCATGTGAATGACTGATGACCAAATACGAGCACTTTTGGGAGCTGTCAAGCATGCCAAATTTGACACAGGCTACACAGTTGATTAACACAGAATCACGGATTAAAGTGGAACTTTTAAAGCTGAAGTCTTTGTGGGAAGCAGGAATTTGGGGATTGAAATTTGTTGCTGTATAACTTCAAGCGTTTTTTTTTTCCCTTAACAATATATAAAGTTGTCGTTCAAAGGGAAGGACACATTATGCAAACACATTTATCTCATCGCTCGAAAAGTGTGTGAAGCGAGAAAAAAAGCAGAGATGGTCAAAATGGATGGAATATCAGTTTTTCAGTCCTATTATAATGAGATGCAGAAAATGGGAAAGCAAAATATGGACTCTCCACCATGGAGTCAACGGCAAATTTAAAAACAAGCACAACAACGACACGCGAAAAAACATAAAAAAACGGAATAATAGATTGCCACAGAACGTCACTTTTTTGCTTCTCTCCGTAGGACTGCCGTTGATGTTTTAACAACAAATGAGATTTTTCAAAGGGAAGAGGGAATATTAAGTGGCAAGGAGGAGTGCTAGTCCACGCAAGAATAAAAGTCAAATGCAAATAAAAATGCCACGCATAATGTGTGAAATGCTGTACAGGAACGCTCCATGCTAAACTTGGAACGCTGTCAGTCGAAATTATCATAATTGGGGAAAATTTCAGCTACGCGAAAACAGCGAAAATGAATTACAGCCAGCGTGAAGCGCAGGGAAATCTCGCTCTCAGCGTACTCTGTCTATTGATCTTCCAGGACCAGGAGTGAAATTTTCCGTTAAAGTGACGAGGAAATTTACTGGACTGTAAGTGAGCCTGTACGCTGGAAATTGAAAAAAAATTGCTACGACAAAATAAATGAATGAATAATGGAGCGAAATAACAACAAGTGAAATCATGATATAACCTTGCTTGAATGAGGGATGAGATTCATAGTCAGCATCAGGGAGAGAGGAAGAAAAGTCAGTCGGGTCAGGTGTAATGATTAATCACTGTTTTTATCGGTCATTTTATCCCTCGTTCATTCATTCCTCCCTTCAAGATTTGTGATGTTGTTTAGCAGCATCAATCAGCAGAGCGATTTGTCAAGCGGCTCGTTTAGAGGTTAAATGATTTGTTACCATTTAAATCGTGGGAAGCAGCAACTACATCTTTGATGTTTGGATTGTGATATCAGAGAGGATTTTCTTAAATAAAAACTCAATTTTTGACGGTCGCCATCAAAAAAGAATCATCAAAACTTTTTTAAATTTCCAATAAAGCATTTTTACCTCCGCATTTCAACAAGCATAAAGATGATTCAATGAAAGATTCATTCGTCATTTTCTGTCTCTCAGAATGACATTTGCATCAATTACAATCCCTTCTACCACAGATAAGCACAGACAAAAATCTAAATTGCATTTTTCCGAAACCCACAAACGCAATTTGTGCTGACCGACCTAAGATAAAATGTAGTTAAGTTTTCAACTGCTAGCCGACAAGCCACTTGTTTGTGGCTGTGTTATCTTCATCGACGTTCCATGGCACACAAGCGATCAGTGACGGAAATTTGTCGAGAATTTAGAGTCCGGATACGGCCATTTACAAGTCTTCCAATCCCGGAAAAGGAACTGGCAAACATTCTATCCCACCCAAACGAACTAACTAGTACAAGCTCTTCTTCTCTTCTGCTAGAAGGCAAATCTTGATAGAGATGTGTTCCGCTTTTCCACTCGATTGGGACGAGAACCTTGTTTTGAAATGGTACCTCTAGCAACTGGAAGCTCAGAAGTTGCTTGCTTCTGTCAAGAATCCAGGAAAAGAAAAAGAATAATTAGAATCACTAGGATTTCAACCCAAAAAATAATCACTAGATTCCAATTTAAGATAAATTAAAATCAATTATTCTAAATTGTCAAAATTGTCAAAATTGTCAAAATTGTCAAAATTGTCAAAATTGTCAAAATTGTCAAAATTGTCAAAATTGTCAAAATTGTCAAAATTGTCAAAATTGTCAAAATTGTCAAAATTGTCAAAATTGTCAAAATTGTCAAAATTGTCAAAATTGTCAAAATTGTCAAAATTGTCAAAATTGTCAAAATTGTCAAAATTGTCAAAATTGTCAAAATTGTCAAAATTGTCAAAATTGTCAAAATTGTCAAAATTGTCAAAATTGTCAAAATTGTCAAAATTGTCAAAATTGTCAAAATTGTCAAAATTGTCAAAATTGTCAAAATTGTCAAAATTGTCAAAATTGTCAAAATTGTCAAATTGTCAAAATTGTCAAAATTGTCAAAATTGTCAAAATTGTCAAAATTATCAAAATTGTCAAAATTATCAAAATTGTCAAAATTGTCAAAATTGTCAAAATTGTCAAAATTGTCAAAATTGTCCAAATTGTCAAAATTGTCAAAATTGTCAAAATTGTCAAAATTGTCAAAATTGTCAAAATTGTCAAAATTGTCAAAATTGACAAAATTGTCAAAATTGTCAAAATTGTCAAAATTGTCAAAATTGTCAAAATTGTCAAAATTGTCAAAATTGTCAAAATTGTCAAAATTGTCAAAATTGTCAAAATTGTCAAAATTGTCAAAATTGTCAAAATTGTCAAAATTGTCAAAATTGTCAAAATTGTCAAAATTGTCAAAATTGTCAACATTGTCAAAATTGTCAACATTGTCAAAATTGTCAAAATTGTCAAAATTGTCAAAATTGTCAAAATTGTCAAAATTGTCAAAATTGTCAAAATTGTCAAAATTGTCAAAATTGTCAAAATTGTCAAAATTGTCAAAATTGTCAAAATTGTCAAAATTGTCAAAATTGTCAAAATTGTCAAAATTGTCAAAATTGTCAAAATTGTCAAAATTGTCAAAATTGTCAAAATTGTCAAAATTGTCAAAATTGTCAAAATTGTCAAAATTGTCAAAATTGTCAAAATTGTCAAAATTGTCAAAATTGTCAAAATTGTCGAAATTGTCAAAATTGTCAAAATTGTCAAAATTGTCAAAATTGTCAAAAGTGTCAAAAGTGTAAAAATTGTAAAAATTGTCAAAATTGTCAAAATTGTCAAAATTGTCAAAATTGTCGAAATTGTCAAAACTATCAAAATTGTCAAAATTGTCAAAATTGTCAAAATTGTCAAAATTGTCAAAATTGTCAAAATTGTCAAAATTGTCAAAATTGTCAAAATTGTCAAAATTGTCAAAATTGTCAAAATTGTCAAAATTGTCAAAATTGTCAAAATTGTCAAAATTGTCAAAATTGTCAAAATTGTCAAAATTGTCAAAATTGTCAAAATTGTCAAAATTGTCAAAATTGTCAAAATTGTCAAAATTGTCAAAATTGTCAAAATTGTCAAAATTGTCAAAATTGTCAAAATTGTCAAAATTGTCAAAATTGTCAAAATTGTCAAAATTGTCAAAATTGTCAAAATTTTTAAAAATTGTCAAAATTGTCAAAATTGGCAGAATTGGCAAAATTGTCAAAATTGTCAAAATTGTCAAAATTGTCAAAATTGTCAAAATTGTCAATATTGTCGAAATTGTCAAAATTGTCAAAATTGTCAAAATTGTCAAAATTGTCAAAATTGTCAAAATTGTCAAAATTGTCAAAATTGTCAAAATTGTCAAAATTGTCAAAATTGTCAAAATTGTCAAAATTGTCAAAATTGTCAAAATTGTCAAAATTGTCAAAATTGTCAAAATTGTCAAAATTCTCAAAATTGTCAAAATTTTTAAATATTGTCAAAATTGTCAAAATTGTCAAAATTGTCAAAATTGTCAAAATTGTCAAAATTGTCAAAATTGTCAAAATTGTCAAAATTGTCAAAATTGTCAAAATTGTCAAAATTGTCAAAATTGTCAAAATTGTCAAAATTGTCAAAATTGTCAAAATTGTCAAAATTGTCAAAATTGTCAAAATTGTCAAAATTGTCAAAATTGTCAAAATTGTCAAAATTGTCAAAACTGTCCAAAATGTCAAAATTTTCAAAATTGTCAAAATTGTCAAAATTTCAAAATTGTCAAAATTGTCAAAATTGTCAAAATTGTCAAAATTGTCAAAATTGTCAAAATTGTCAAAATTGTCAAAATTGTCAAAATTGTCAAAATTGTCAAAATTGTCAAAATTGTCAAAATTGTCAAAATTGTCAAAATTGTCAAAATTGTCAAAATTGTCAAAATTGTCCAAATTGTCAAAATTGTCAAAATTGTCAAAATTGTCAAAATTGTCAAAATTGTCAAAATTGTCAAAATTGTCAAAATTGTCAAAATTGTCAAAATTGTCAAAATTGTCAAAATTGTCAAAATTGTCAAAATTAACAAAAAAAACAAAATTGTCAAAATTGTCAAAATTGTCAAAATTGTCAAAATTGTCAAAATTGTCAAAATTGTCAAAATTGTCAAAATTGTCAAAATTGTCAAAATTGTCAAAATTGTCAAAATTGTCAAAATTGTCAAAATTGTCAAAATTGTCAAAATTGTCAAAATTGTCAAAATTGTCAAAATTGTCAAAATTGTCAAAATTGTCAAAATTGTCAAAATTGTCAAAATTGTCAAAATTGTCAAAATTGTCAAAATTGTCAAAATTGTCAAAATTGTCAAAATTGTCAAAATTGTCAAAATTGTCAAAATTGTCAAAATTGTCAAAATTGTCAAAATTGTCAAAATTGTCAAAATTGTCAAAATTGTCAAAATTGTCAAAATTGTCAAAATTGTCAAAATTGTCAAAATTTTTAAAAATTGTCAAAATTGTCAAAATTGTCAAAATTGTCAAAATTGTCGAAATTGTCAAAATTGTCAAAATTGTCAAAATTGTCAAAATTGTCAAAATTGTCAAAATTGTCAAAATTGTCAAAATTGTCAAAATTGTCAAAATTGTCAAAATTGTCAAAATTGTCAAAATTGTCAAAATTGTCAAAATTGTTAAAATTGTCAAAATTGTCAAAATTTTTAAAAATTGTCAAAATTTTTAAAAATTGTCAAAATTGTCAAAATTGTCAAAATTGTCGAAATTGTCAAAATTGTCAAAATTGTCAAAATTGTCAAAATTGTCAAAATTGTCAAAATTGTCAAAATTGTCAAAATTGTCAAAATTGTCAAAATTGTCAAAATTGTCAAAATTGTCAAAATTGTCAAAATTGTCAAAATTGTCAAAATTGTCAAAATTGTCAAAATTGTCAAAATTGTCAAAATTGTCAAAATTGTCAAAATTGTCAAAATTGTCAAAACTGTCAAAATTGTCAAAATTGTCAAAATTCTCAAAATTGTCAAAATTTTTAAATATTGTCAAAATTGTCAAAATTGTCAAAATTGTCAAAATTGTCAAAATTGTCAAAATTGTCAAAATTGTCAAAATTGTCAAAATTGTCAAAATTGTCAAAATTGTCAAAATTGTCAAAATTGTCAAAATTGTCAAAATTGTCAAAATTGTCAAAATTGTCAAAATTGTCAAAATTGTCAAAATTGTCAAAATTGTCAAAATTGTCAAAATTGTCAAAATTGTCAAAATTGTCAAAATTGTCAAAATTGTCAAAATTGTCAAAATTGTCAAAACTGTCCAAAATGTCAAAATTTTCAAAATTGTCAAAATTGTCAAAATTTCAAAATTGTCAAAATTGTCAAAATTGTCAAAATTGTCAAAATTGTCAAAATTGTCAAAATTGTCAAAATTGTCAAAATTGTCAAAATTGTCAAAATTGTCAAAATTGTCAAAATTGTCAAAATTGTCAAAATTGTCAAAATTGTCAAAATTGTCAAAATTGTCAAAATTGTCAAAATTGTCAAAATTGTCAAAATTGTCAAAATTGTCAAAATTGTCAAAATTGTCAAAATTGTCAAAATTGTCAAAATTGTCAAAATTGTCAAAATTGTCAAAATTAACAAAAAAAACAAAATTGTCAAAATTGTCAAAATTGTCAAAATTGTCAAAATTGTCAAAATTGTCAAAATTGTCAAAATTGTCAAAATTGTCAAAATTGTCAAAATTGTCAAAATTGTCAAAATTGTCAAAATTGTCAAAATTGTCAAAATTGTCAAAATTGTCAAAATTGTCAAAATTGTCAAAATTGTCAAAATTGTCAAAATTGTCAAAATTGTCAAAATTGTCAAAATTGTCAAAATTGTCAAAATTGTCAAAATTGTCAAAATTGTCAAAATTGTCAAAATTGTCAAAATTGTCAAAATTGTCAAAATTGTCAAAATTGTCAAAATTGTCAAAATTGTCAAAATTGTCAAAATTGTTAAAATTGTCAAAATTGTCAAAATTGTCAAAATTTTTAAAAATTGTAAAAATTGTCAAAATTGTCAAAATTGTCAAAATTGTCAAAATTGTCAAAATTGTCGAAATTGTCAAAACTATCAAAATTGTCAAAATTGTCAAAATTGTCAAAATTGTCAAAATTGTCAAAATTGTCAAAATTGTCAAAATTGTCAAAATTGTCAAAATTGTCAAAATTGTCAAAATTGTCAAAATTGTCAAAATTGTCAAAATTGTCAAAATTGTCAAAATTGTCAAAATTGTCAAAATTGTCAAAATTGTCAAAATTGTCAAAATTGTCAAAATTGTCAAAATTGTCAAAATTGTCAAAATTGTCAAAATTGTCAAAATTGTCTAAATTGTCAAAATTGTCAAAATTGTCAAAATTGTCAAAATTGTCAAAATTGTCAAAATTGTCAAAATTGTCAAAATTGTCAAAATTGTCAAAATTGTCAAAATTGTCAAAATTGTCAAAATTGTCAAAATTGTCAAAATTGTCAAAATTGTCAAAATTTTCAAAATTGTCAAAATTGTTAAAATTGTCAAAATTGTCAAAATTGTCAAAATTGTCAAAAGTGTCAAAATTGTCAAAATTGTCAAAATTGTCAAAATTGTCAAAATTGTCAAAATTGTCAAAATTGTCAAAATTGTCAAAATTGTCAAAATTGTCAAAATTGTCAAAATTGTCAAAATTGTCAAAATTGTCAAAATTGTCAAAATTGTCAAAATTGTCAAAATTGTCAAAATTGTCAAAATTGTCAAAATTGTCAAAATTGTCAAAATTGTCAAAATTGTCAAAATTGTCAAAATTGTCAAAATTGTCAAAATTGTCAAAATTGTCAAAATTGTCAAAATTGTCAAAATTGTCAAAATTGTCAAAATTGTCAAAATTGTCAAAATTGTCAAAATTGTCAAAATTGTCAAAATTGTCAAAATTGTCAAAATTGTCAAAATTGTCAAAATTTTCAAAATTGTCAAAATTGCCAAAATTGTTAAAATTAACAAAATTAACAAAATTAACAAAATTGTCAAAATTGTCAAAATTGTCAAAATTGTCAAAATTGTCAAAATTGTCAAAATTGTCAAAATTGTCAAAATTGTCAAAATTGTCAAAATTGTCAAAATTGTCAAAGTTGTCAAAATTGTCAAAATTGTCAAAATTGTCAAAATTGTCAAAATTGTCAAAATTGTCAAAATTGTCAAAATTGTCAAAATTGTCGAAATTGTCAAAATTGTCAAAATTGTCAAAATTGTCAAAATTGTCAAAATTGTCAAAATTGTCAAAATTGGCAGAATTGGCAAAATTGTCAAAATTGTCAAAATTGTCAAAATTGTCAAAATTGTCAAAATTGTCAATATTGTCGAAATTGTCAAAATTGTCAAAATTGTCAAAATTGTCAAAATTGTCAAAATTGTCAAAATTGGCAGAATTGGCAAAATTGTCAAAATTGTCAAAATTGTCAAAATTGTCAAAATTGTCAAAATTGTCAAAATTGTCAATATTGTCGAAATTGTCAAAATTGTCAAAATTGTCAAAATTGTCAAAATTGTCAAAATTGTCAAAATTGTCAAAATTGTCAAAATTGGCAGAATTGGCAAAATTGTCAAAATTGTCAAAATTGTCAAAATTGTCAAAATTGTCAAAATTGTCAAAATTGTCAAAATTGTCAAAATTGTCAAAATTGTCAAAATTGTTAAATTGTCAAAATTGCCAAAATTGTCAAAATTGTCAAAATTGTCAAAATTGTCAAAATTGTCAAAATTGTCAAAATTGTCAAAATTGTCAAAATTGTCAAAATTGTCAAAATTGTCAAAATTGTCAAAATTGTCAAAATTGTCAAAATTGTCAAAATTGTCAAAATTGTCAAAATTGTCAAAATTGTCAAAATTGTCAAAATTTTCAAAATTGTCAAAATTGTCAAAATTGTCAAAATTGTCAAAATTGTCAAAATTGTCAAAAGTGTCAAAATTGTCAAAATTGTCAAAATTGTCAAAATTGTCAAAATTGTCAAAATTGTCAAAATTGTCAAAATTGTCAAAATTGTCAAAATTGTCAAAATTGTCAAAATTGTCAAAATTGTCAAAATTGTCAAAATTGTCAAAATTGTCAAAATTGTCAAAATTGTC
This sequence comes from Uranotaenia lowii, assembly GCF_029784155.1. NCBI lineage: Eukaryota > Metazoa > Arthropoda > Insecta > Diptera > Culicidae > Uranotaenia > Uranotaenia lowii. The sequence goes on from NC_073693.1 coordinate 351,022,327, forward strand.
AAAATTGTCAAAATTGTCAAAATTGTCAAAATTGTCAAAATTGTCAAAATTGTCAAAATTGTCAAAATTGTCAAAATTGTCAAAATTGTCAAAATTGTCAAAATTGTCAAAATTGTCAAAATTGTCAAAATTGTCAAAATTGTCAAAATTGTCAAAATTGTCAAAATTGTCAAAATTGTCAAAATTTTCAAAATTGTCAAAATTGCCAAAATTGTTAAAATTAACAAAATTAACAAAAATAACAAAATTGTCAAAATTGTCAAAATTGTCAAAATTGTCAAAATTGTCAAAATTGTCAAAATTGTCAAAATTGTCAAAATTGTCAAAATTGTCAAAATTGTCAAAATTGTCAAAATTGTCAAAATTGTCAAAATTGTCAAAATTGTCAAAATTGTCAAAATTGTCAAAATTGTCAAAATTGTCAAAATTGTCAAAATTGTCAAAATTGTCAAAATTGTCAAAATTGTCAAAATTGTCAAAATTGTCAAAATTGTCAAAATTGTCAAAATTGTCAAAATTGTCAAAATTGTCAAAATTGTCAAAATTGTCAAAATTGTCAAAATTGTCAAAATTGTCAAAATTGTCAAAATTGTCAAAATTGTCAAAATTGTCAAAATTGTCAAAATTGTCAAAATTGTCAAAATTGTCAAAATTGTCAAAATTGTCAAAATTGTCAAAATTGTCAAAATTGTCAAAATTGTCAAAATTGTCAAAATTGTCAAAATTGTCAAAATTGTCAAAATTGTCAAAATTGTCAAAATTGTCAAAATTGTCTATATTGTCAAAATTGTCAAAATTGTCAAAATTGTCAAAATTGTCAAAATTGTCAAAATTGTCAAAATTGTCAAAATTGTCAAAATTGTCAAAATTGTCAAAATTGTCAAAATTGTCAAAATTGTCAAAATTGTCAAAATTGTCAAAATTGTCAAAATTGTCAAAATTGTCAAAATTGTCAAAATTGTCAAAATTGTCAAAATTGTCAAAATTGTCAAAATTGTCAAAATTCTCAAAATTGTCAAAATTGTCAAAATTGTCAAAATTGTCAAAATTGTCAAAATTGTCAAAATTGTCAAAATTTTCAAAATTGTCAAAATTGTCAAAATTGTCTATATTGTCAAAATTGTCAAAATTGTCAAAATTGTCAAAATTGTCAAAATTGTCAAAATTGTCAAAATTGTCAAAATTGTCAAAATTGTCAAAATTGTCAAAATTGTCAAAATTGTCAAAATTGTCAAAATTGTCAAATTGTCAAAATTGTCAAAATTGTCAAAATTGTCAAAATTGTCAAAATTGTCAAAATTGTCAAAATTGTCAAAATTGTCAAAATTCTCAAAATTCTCAAAATTGTCAAAATTGTCAAAATTGTCAAAATTGTCAAAATTGTCAAAATTGTCAACATTGTCAAAATTGTCAAAATTGTCAAAATTGTCAAAATTGTCAAAAATGTCAAAATTGTCAAAATTGTCAAAATTGTCAAAATTGTCTATATTGTCAAAATTGTCAAAATTGTCAAAAATGTCAAAATTGTCAAGATTGTCAAAATTGTCAAAATTGTCAAAATTGTCAAAATTGTCAAAATTGTCAAAATTGTCAAAATTGTCAAAATTGTCAAAATTGTCAAAATTGTCAAAATTGTCAAAATTGTCAAAATTGTCAAAATTGTCAAAATTGTCAAAATTGTCAAAATTGTCAAAATTGTCAAAATTGTCAAAATTGTCAAAGTTGTCAAAATTGTCAAAATTGTCAAAATTGTCAAAATTGTCAAAATTGTCAAAATTGTCAAAATTGTCAAAATTGTCAAAATTGTCAAAATTGTCAAAATTGTCAAAATTGTCAAAATTGTCAAAATTGTCAAAATTGTCAAAATTGTCAAAATTGTCAAAATTGTCAAAATTGTCAAAATTGTCAAAATTGTCAAAATTGTCAAATTGTCAAAATTGTCAAAATTGTCAAAATTGTCAAAATTGTCAAAATTGTCAAAATTGTCAAAATTGTCAAAATTCTCAAAATTGTCAAAATTGTCAAAATTGTCAAAATTGTCAACATTGTCAAAATTGTCAAAATTGTCAAAATTGTCAAAATTGTCAAAATTGTCAATATTGTCAAAATTGTCAAAATTGTCAAAATTGTCAATATTGTCAAAATTGTCGAAATTGTCGAAATTGTCAAAATTGTCAAAATTGTCAAAATTGTCAAAATTCTCAAAATTGTCAAAATTGTCAAAATTGTCAATATTGTTAAATTGTCAAAATTGTCAAAATTGTCAAAATTGTCAAAATTGTCAAAATTCCCAAAATTGTCAATATTCAATCAGTTATGAGGTTTGAGAAATGAGGCATGAGGTAAGAGATAATACGATTTTTTTAATTGAATTCAAAATTTAACGATAGATTTTTTTTTCACAATGATATTAAATTTAAATGGATTTTATCCAAACATGATTATAAAGTTATCTCCTTTTTTTAAATCAAACTATCAACAGTTATTGCTGAGGTCAAATTTAAGTCCTCAGTCTCCCATTAGCTAGGAAAATTTTAATTGCTCAAACATTTCAAATCGGGAAGAGCTTTAAAAAAACCAGGTCAACATGGCACATCAAAACCCGGCACCAACTTCAAGTGGTACCTACTAACGGAAGTGGTTTCGAAAAAACTTTTGCCCGAATGTATTCTATTTTATTGCTACCATCACCAGCTCACGTGTTGTTGGCGAGCAAAACACCACACTTGGCGCGAGGAGAATGTACGCTCATTCACTCACTGTCTCACTTCCGTTTGCGTTCCACAGGGACTTTGATGCATTCCATGCCACACGATAGCAAACGACGATAGTTAGCTGGCGCCGAAAGCTATTTGTGGAAAATGGTCCAAAACTTTTTCCCGCCACTACACTTTGAGTAAAACTGCAAAAGAAGGGAAGCGTAAATTAAAAGTTCTGGAAAGCTGACTCAGCGGATTTTTTTTGAGGAAAAAGCAATTTAAAGCTATATAAATGAAATGAAATGAAAATGAAATAAAGAAAAACTACTTCCCCTGTCACCTAACCACGATCAAAACCTCAGCAATAAACTACCTTATAAAATTACTGATTCTCAAGAATTTTTTAAGCTTATCTATAAATATTGAAAAACTGCTTATCAATTATTAGCTTATCACGAAAAAAGGAGTCGTGTTTGAACGCTGAAACTGGTCTAGTAGTCTAAACTCGAGATTTAAATTTCTAAATTGACAAATTTTAAGTTCAAAATTTTCAATTTTTGAAATTCCTGTTGAGAAATGAGAAATGAGAAATGAGAAATGAGAAATGAGAAATGAGAAATGAGAAATGAGAAATGAGAAATGAGAAATGAGAAATGAGAAATGAGAAATGAGAAATGAGAAATGAGAAATGAGAAATGAGAAATGAGAAATGAGAAATGAGAAATTAGAAATGAAAAATGAGAAGTGAGAAATGAGAAATGAAAAATGAGAAATGAGAAATGAGAAATGAGAAATGAGAAATGAGAAACGAGAAATGAGAAATGAGAAATGAGAAATGAGAAATGAGAAATGAGAAATGAGAAATGAGAAATGAGAAATGAGAAATGAGAAATGAGAAATGAGAAATGAGAAATGAGAAATGAGAAATGACAAATGAGAAATGACAAACGAGAGATGAGAAATGAGAAATGAGAAATGAGAAATGAGAAATGAGAAATGAGAAATGAGAAATGAGAAATGAGAAATGAGAAATGAGAAATGAGAAATGAGAAATGAGAAATGAGAAATGAGAAATGAGAAAAGAGAAATCAGTAATGAGAGTTTTAATTTGAATGTTCATTTAGCAGCTGAACAAAATCTTTGAAAAAGTTTTTACAGTTCCTTTTGGAAATTCACTGTTTTATCAATCTATCGATAAATTTTCGTCAGAAAAAGTGTGTTCTGGTTGAATTTAATTTTCTGAGCACTTTTCCCGTGTGCCTCTAACCCAATCAAGGGAATTACACATTTTACGAGTGCATCCACTTCACTAAACCCGGTTCGATTCGTAGAAGAAAAGTTGGTCTGTATCCAAGGCATTTACACCAACAACATTTCAACAACAAGTCAGCCTGAGCCAGAGCCAGAACCATAGTCAGTAAGTTTGAAAAGGCAGCTCCAGGGTGGCTTTTTCGGGGGCCCGGAACTGTTGAAGCGAATCAATTCTTCGCCTTTTGCCGAAATGGATTTCCCCCAAAAACGTTCCGTCCCCGTTATACGAAACGATCGAGAAATCTGGAATCCAGATGGTCACCGGAATCGATACTTGCTGAAGTGTGAAATTGTATGTTGTGTGAATTGGGATGAATGGGTGTTTCGTTTCGTTCGAATGTGAATGGCGAAGTACCGATTCGAGCCTGGAATTTGGCAAAAGCGTCTGCAGCCCGTTTTGTGTTCTTTAAATTGCGAAAATAGCCGAATGGAAAATGTGCTCAAAGCAAGGGTGTTCATTCACAGATCCTAGCCGGATTGAATAGAGAGAATATTTCAGATTAATTTGTGTAGATGGAAAATGGATTGCAATAATAATTGCCCCATGGATATAAAAATTTCTTAACAATTCTCAATGGACTTTTACAATAAAAAATTTAAAAAAATCATGTTTCCGGAACATAATAATTTTTGTGTGGATTTTGAGCAAGAGAACTTCTCTCGAAAAAATTACAGGAAATTGAAAAGTTAGGTTTATCATCGAACCCAAATTAGATCCTGTGCTTGGACAGGAAAATAATCATTCTCTTCAGAATGTTAAAACACAGTTTTTCCTCTTTTTTCTTGAATCATTCTCGTGTGCAATCTTTTCTATCAATTGTCACAAAAAGCACCTAAATATCGCATATCAGGAGATTGATTTGGAAAGTTTGTCTCAAAATCGTTCTCGAAACGGAAATGGAAAATTCTCCTTCCCCAATCCAAACAAACAGAGAAGGACCAGAAAAACCGCCAAGGAACTCAGTTTATCTTTGGGATTAGAATGTTTCCTCCTATTTCCCCATCTAACATTGCATTTGGTGGGAGAAATACCGGCTCATTTGTTGATTCTGTCGCTGGTTGCTGCAGACAATGCAGACTTGCTAGCTGGCTCCGGTTTGGCACTTGTTGGTACAGCGTGTTCTTCGATTCCGAACACGGGTTTTCCGGGAAAATTTATGTCCTCCCCCATCCATTTTCAACTCTCCTTTGGCCAGGGGAAGACTCAATGGCGCAGATTCTAATGAATAGATTTCTGGAAGCAGGCAACCAGAATAACAGTCGTCGAACAAAATGTTTTCGATGCTGTTTTGTTGTAAACTTTTTCACTCACTGTTGTTGTTCGACGATGGTCTCTATCTCGAGTTTGTGTTGTATTTTTGATTTCAATGAAAACCAACAAACACTGTTGGTTTACTTTCAATTTGTACTACGAGCCAGTGGACTTTGTTGTGCTGTCTGTTTTCATTTTTCTGAGGAAAGGAAAATTTTCCTATCAAATCTTCGATGTTCTTTGTAAGCAGATGTACCCAAGAAAGTTGCTTTTTGCAATTGAACTATTTATTGTCTCGAAGGGTTCTTTTATAAATTACAATTTTCAAAAGGAAGGTTGAATTGATTGAATGCCCAGCTAACATGGAATCGTTATAGAAATGGTAATTTGAATCGTTCATAAAAATATTTCCAGTTACTATTGTGGAAATTTCTCTATTTTTTATGTCCGGAGTGTGTGTTAGTTAGTTCAATATAAACTGAGGGGCAGGGTTCTTCATACACTGTTTTTTTCTTTAATTTGGCTCGTATATAAAACTGTCAACCAGCGAACGGATACCAAAAACTTGAATTGTATCTTTGGATCAGTTCTTGATATACTAAACAACAGAACTACAAAAAACTGTTGATACTTTTAAGAAGGTATAAATCAATTGAATTCAATATTGATGTCTTCAAAAGTACATAAACTCACCCATTCCGAGCAGAATTTAAAGGAAAGATCCAAAGGAAAAAAATGCTGTGATAAATATCGCCGTGAGAGAAAGTATATAGAAAACAGCAATAAAACGGTTGATTGCGGTCAATTATATTTGGGGACCGAAAAATTCCAAGAACAGCTGCGTCCTTTTGGAGGCAAAAATCGAGTTAAAAGATCACCCATTTTTTTTGGGTAGGGAAACGTTTTTCACCCGAAGGAAAACTTTAGCCCAATCACTTGTACACACGCACACCAGCTGTCAAGGAAAGTGAAATAAAAAGAAGAAAAAATCTTGAAAAGAAGGCAACAAATCAGAGTGTGACAGTTTAGGTACAACACCACGCACATATGTCACATCTGCAGTCAACTAATGGGACAACCGTAAAACTTCTTTCCGTTTCCGGATGACTTCTGTTTTGTCAAGCTGCGAATCTTTTTGCCTTTTTTTGACACATAAGCAGGAAATTGTTGGGGACGAAATATCTTGAAATGGATTGCTTTCAAAACATTGTTAAACTGTGAACATTCTCTAAAAGCTCTGTCAAGATGTGAAAAATTTGCCCTCAAACTAAATCCTATACGTTATTTCCAAATAAATTTTAGCTATTTCCACTAATCATGGAAAATTTGGACAATTTTGACAATTTTGACAATTTTGAAAATTTGGACATTTTTTTTTTTTTTGACAATTTTGACAATTTTGACAATTTTGACAATTTTAACAATTTTGACAATTTCGACAATTTTGACAATTTTGACAATTTTGACAATTTTGACAATTTTGACAATTTTGACAATTTTGACAATTTTGACAATTTTGACAATTTTGACAATTTTGACAATTTTGACAATTTTGACAATTTTGACAATTTTGACAATTTTGACAATTTTGACAATTTTGACAATTTTGACAATTTTGGCAATTTTGACTCCGAAATTTTTTTAAATTTAATTTTATATTTGTTAATTTTGCTATGGTATTTTCACGATGTGTCTTTATTAGTAACATACCAGCATAACGCCATGTCTGTTGTTTACATCCTTAAGTGAGTTTAATTATGCCGAACCGGGCACACCCTTGGCAGCTGCTGGCGTTGAATATTCAAAACAAAAACCTGAAGTGATAATGAAGCAATTTTGTCCCGGATCTGTACCGGGGATCGTTGTAAGCTCGATTTATCAACTCGGACACTAATCCTTGTTCCGCTTTCTGTTTCTATCTGGTTTTGCAGGACTATCACGACGACATCCGACAGGAGCAAATGTGGGAGATGCAGGCCCTGAACTCGGTCAAGCACGGTAAGTTGACGGTCGTCCTCGTCGTCGACTAGGCAACTAGGCGACTAATCTGGCTTCTGGTCCTGGTCCTGATCTGGATGCCTTCTGGGAAACTTGATTGCTTCTTGGTTGCCGCCATGTCTGTCAGGCCAAACAGAATCAGCAGCACGACACGCGACGCCTGATCCTTTCATTCATCTCTCTATTTTATCTTTGCGTTGCTAGCTACCAATGGAAGTTGCAACGGTGCCAGCAACGGCCTCCTGAATGGGTCCAGTGGGGGTGGCACAGGCGGAGGAGGAGGTGGAGGTGGCGGGGGTGGCGTCAATTCGTGTTCTCCGACGTCCCTCAGCACCACCAATGGCAACCTGACGACGACGGCGGCGACGCTGAATGGCAATGGCTGTGGTGCAGGTCTTAATGGTGCCGAAATGATGCACTGCAATGGCAACGGACTGGAATCGAACGGCGTCGGTGGATCAACGACGACAAACGGAACGACGACGACGACGTCCTCCTCCCAGGATGGCCAGAATGGAGGCCATTTGCATTCCCATCAGCAACAGCAACAGCACCCACAACAATCTCACTCAGCCCACCACCCACACCATCAGCATCATCATCAGCAGCAGCAGCAGCAACATCAGAATCCACATCAGCAGTTCCTTTCTTCGGCCGCCGACGTCGTCTCTGCAGCAACCGATATGAGCAATCTGATGCCGGTGGACGTCAACATGACATCGGCTAATCACTTTGTGAACTGTAAGTTTTGGGGTTTGCATCTCTGTTCTGTTTCCAACATTTTAACTGGGTGCTGCGGCCTGTCATGAATAAGACAGGGAGCATTGAAGTTAACGTCTGTTATTTGCATTAATATTGTGAGAACATTGTAGGTCTTTGTGCAGTTTCCATTATGATAATGAACTAAGAAGAAATACAACATCTCTACTTCAGCTGATGGACATGGACAAATTCACTACAGATTCACGGAACCTCTAATAAAAAGCTTAAATTCTGAATTTGTTGAAAAATTGTTTCCATTTTGTCATTACGTTTTCCCAGAAACAAAACAAATGTTTTGTTAAAATTTGTTCTCCAAGACTGTTGTTTTCGAACCCCTGAAGTATTTATGAAATTTAATACAGATGTCTAATAAAATATTGATTAACCCTATTGCCCTTGGTCGCCCCTTCCATGATTTTTGAGAGTTAAAAACCGAAACTTTGAGCACTTAGAGGCACCCCTCAGTCAAGTCCGATTGAGCTGAAATTTTTCACAGGTCAGTTTTTTGGGCCAATCTACAAAATGTCTATGGCAGGTTTATGAAATTGGATCAGGAAATCTATCCCTTACATCCATTGCCACCCTTTTTATTTTCTGCCTTAAAAATCTGCGCTTCCTGAGCTAATCCGTCTTCCTCCACTAGAAGGTCAAATAACAACAAAAAATTAGTATCGCCAGTCTTAAAAATTAGCTTTTCCTAACCCCATCCAAATTAATCCACCGGAAGGCCACATCAAAACAAGAAATCAGCAAATGCTGTCTTCAAAATATGCCAAACCAAAACAAACAATCAGCAGAAGCTGCCTTAAAAATTAGTGCTTCATAAATCAAGCCGTTTTTTTCCACCGGAAGACAAAATCAATACAAACAATCCACAGCAACAACTAAAAGATCTGCGCTTTGTAAGCCAATCCGTCTTTTCCACTGGAAGGTCAAAACAAAAAAAAATATCCACAGCAGCAGCCTAAAAAAACTGCAGTTCCTAAGCCAATCCGTTTTTTTTCCACCGGAAGGCCAAGTTCAAAAAAACAATCAGACGAAGCTTCCTTAAAAATCTGCCTTTTGTTAGCCAATCCGTTTTTTCCACGGGAAAATGAATCAAAACAAACAATCTACAGCAGCAGCCTTAATGATCTCCTCTCCTAAGCCAATCCGCCTTTTTCCACTGGAAGGTCAAACCTGAACAAACAGTCAGCAGCAGCAGCGTATAAATTCGCGGTTTCTGAGCTTATCCGTCTTTATCCGCTGGAAGGCTTAATCAAAACAAACAATCCACAGCATCAATCTTTAAAATCTGCGCTTCCTAAGTCAATCCGACTTTTTCCACGGAAGGGCATTTCAAAACAAACTATCCACAACAGCAGTCTTAAAAAAAACTGCGCTTCTGAAGCCAATCAGTATTTTCCCACTGGAAGCATTCAGTAGAAACTTCTTTAAAAATCTTCGCTTTCCAAGCCAAACCAAAAGAAACAATCAGCAAAAGCTGCCTCAAAACTCTGCGCTTCTTAAGCCAATTCATCTTTTCCTCCGGAAAACCAAATCAAAACAAACAATATACAGCTGCACCCTTGAAAATCTGCGGATCCTAAACCAAGCGGCAACCTAAAAAACCTGCGCTTCCTAAGCCAATCCTTATTTTTCATGGAAAGGCCAAACCAAAACAAGCAACCAGCAAAAGCTGCCTTCAAAATTTGCTCTACCTAAACAAATCTGTCTTCTTCCACCGGAAGGCCAAATCAAAACAAACAATCAACAGAAGCTGCCTCAAAAATCTGCGCTTCCTAAGCCAGTCCGTCTTTTCTATCCAACCGTTCTTCTACATTTGAGTCATCATTGTCGTGGTTTTACGATTCTTACGAATTTCAATTCAGAGATGCACTCAGCCACGTCTGTCGCTCACAAGAATAGATCAATGATTGACTTTGTTTTGATAGTTTTGCTTAGTGTCCATAACATATAACGTTGGCATGGAAATTTAATTAAATTGATATATGTTCAGTGATGCCAAATAGAGCAATTACTTTTTTATAAATTTGATTCATCTTCTGCATATCTTTCATCTCATCTCTACACCCTACACCATTCTCGATAAATTTATATCATTAAAATGAAAAACATTTACACGTTCCATTGCGAATATGTAACCTTCAGAAAGAGGGTAGACTTCTATAGCGGCAAGTTATCCATATAAGCCTACCCTTTATCTGATTCAATTTCGCCAGTTCTTGCTTCATTCAAATGAGCTGGAACTTTCAGAAAGTTATTTTTGCAGCTTAAGGTATCAATCTGAGGGTACAAACCGTTGAAAAACAAATGTTAGAAAATAAAATCATCTCATACAATCCGAGGCCAGTCTTATTTATCCAACTTTTGTCCCAATAACTTATTTTCAACTTGTTGTTTTCTGATTCAAAGAGATTGACAAGAATCTAAAAGTACAATAAGTTTTTAAATAAAAAAAATCTTAACAATAACAATCTCCGAATTACCAATTTAAAGAAAACAGTTTATAGAAGCGAAGAATCGAACTTTTACCGAGGCCTTATATCTTCTACAAAATGCGTACCTAATTTTAAAACGAAGTTGGTTCTTAACTAACCTTCCTTCCCATTTTACCTCCCTTTACCTAAATCATGTCACATTCTAAGATGTGAGATCTCACTTTCTCCCCACTCACTTTCTCACATCTAGCAAACCTCGTCTCACGTCTCACGATTAATGTGTGACTTCTCACATATGAGGTACTTTGGAGCCAAAGGGGTATAAGTGCGTAAAAGCTAATTTCGAAAAAATACATTTTAAATTTGTTGTGTTTGGTCATTTAACATATATTTTCGAAAATTTATATTTTCCTTTTCAAAGAAAAACCATTTAAAAAAATTCTTATAATCTGAAAAATTCACCTAATTTGATTTGAAATATGAAGACTCGTTTGACATTAATAACTCAAATCGATTATTTTAGCACTCATACCCTTTTGGCTCTGAGGGCTCCATATCATCTCACTTCTCAAGTCTTACATCTCATATCATCATAACATGTCTCACCTTCTTAGGCAAACGTTCAACTTTTTGGATCACTTTCTCATAGCTCATGGCTTAAATCACGAGCCTCATTTTTCTAGTTTAATTCCCAACCTTAGTACGATTCAACACTTTCGTTTCACATCTCATTGCGCAGCTCATCTTCTGATCTCACAACTCGCCTCTCTCATCTGACGTCTCATATCTTATTTTTATCGTTTAACGTTCCACGTCTCACGATTCACGTCTTAGTTATTCACAAAAGCAGTTGGTACATGAATTTTAAGTCCCGAATATCGAACTTTCAATTAGATTAGACTCACTAAGGTTGTCCGATTGCCCGGGTTTTGACTGAATGTTTTTGCTTTATTTGCAGAATCATAGAAAAATGGATGCAAGGTCCGGATAAGTTCGGCAGAATATCTGGAAAGCTTAGATACGATTCATTCCAATGTTCTGGTTTTAATTTTTTTTAATCAAAATTGGTTGCATGTGATCAAATTGTGGAATCTGTATCCAGTTTAATATTATTGTTATTCAGTTCAGCGTTGGCCGATTTGAATTATGCATTTGAAAAAAAAAATTGAATCATTAACCATGTTCAAAATTCATAATTCCGGAATATTGGAAAAAAATTAAAATAATAAATCATTTTGAAGATTTTGGTTTGAAATTTTTCTTTAAATTTTTCTGCAGAGCTGAATATTAAAAAAGTTTCATAAACGTGATCCAGGATTGAATAGTCATCAATCGGAATTTTGATTCAGATTCACTAATTTAATTACAAATAAATAATTGAAAAAAGAGATTTCCGGTTAAGAGATTCTGATAAAAATTATCGGGAATGATTGTTGGGAATTAATTTTCAGAAATCGATTTCAAATCAGGATTTCCGAATACCTATTCAGGTTCTAAATGCAAAATTCAGATTCGAAATTAAAACTCAAAATTTCAAAAAAAACCACAAAACTAGTGAAAACCACTTAAATATAAGATCTGGTTTCATTTTTAAGATTGCGTTCTGTGAAAAATCAAATTCAAAATTTATTTTTTTTATAGGATTTAAACAATGAAATGAATTGTTTATGAAAGCTCATTGTTGATTGATAAAATATGACTTAATAAAAGGTTGACGAAAACTCACCTGGAAATATATTTTAATGGATTGTTTTTTATATTATTTATATTGTAGATAACATTATTTTAACTTAAATCTGAATGTTAACCAGGGTTGACAATAAATCTGATTTAAAGCCCCAAAAAGATTTTTTCAAATTTAGTTTTTAAAGCTGAAAGCCGTATTTTTGAAAGTACAGTAGTTTTTCGAAATTATCATGCTTAATTCACCGTGATAATGGTAGAACCGTGAATTTGGCGAAACTTAAAACTAAAATCGAAAAACGGTAAATGATTTCTGAATGATTTCCAAAAACAACGTCATAAAATCGAAACAATAATCGTGATAAAATCGAGCGTGAGTTTAACCAGTATTCGAACAGTGATAAAATTTTAAAACTACTGTAATGATTTTTAATGAATGAACTTTAACCCAAATAATGAGATACTTTTAGTACCATTTTTTTTACTATTCTTTATGTATACAATTTTCAAGCAAAAGGGTTTTGGAAAAAAAATTGTCATTATAAAACCTTTCCCCCCTCCCCAATTCTTCCTACGGGCCTGTCTGATAACCATTCAGCATATGCATCGAAAGTTTTGAAGTTTACGGGACATCAAATTGCAGTGTTCGGCATTGAAGCGCTAATCGCTGATTTGTCTGCTCCGTTTTTGTTAGATAATTATCGTTTTCATTTATTTTTTCACCAAACTTTTTTACAAGCAGATAGACAAACGTCACCACAAATAATCAATAAAGGAAGAATGCTGATACATGCTTTTTTCTAGTGTCTGACGTTAAATCGATAATCGCTAATTAGTCCGCTACTTTTTTGTTGACAAATTTAATTTTTTACGGGATTTCTGTGAGAACTGTTTCATTTAGATTTTTTCGAATTTAATTTTGGGATTAATCCCCCGATTTCAAATGAACAAAATAAAAGCAGGTCAATAAATTTCACGATTTTTTTTTACATTTCGTAAATCAGTGCTATTGATTCCTTCAGTATTTTTAAATTTCTAAAAAATGCGATTTCACCCTTCTTAGAAAGTGTAGAAACTTACCACAAATTTTGTTTTCAATAAAAATCTAATAAAATCGTAAGAAAATTCGTTATTTTGGATGAATTTGTGATGCCAGAATGGCCATAACGTATGAAAACACCAATTGCAGTAATTTTGGGGTTGTTGATACATTGTGCTGCATACATTTAGGGGTATAACATACTTTAAAATATTCTTCAAGCTGAAATCATGAAAATGAATTTTTATGTATGCAATATATTTGTTAATGTTAACAATATGCATTGCACAAAAACGAAAAAAAATTAAGATCGAAAATTTGAGAAAATATCGAATCAAAGGATGATCCAATTCCTTTCTTTTTCAGATTAACTTTCACCCTTCCAACTGTTTTTTCAAAGAATTTATAAAACTTTTCTATAAAAAAATTACCTTTAATTTTTGCAAAAATAGAAGGAGCAAGAGGGTGACAATAAAAAAAATTTGTTATTTGCTTCGGCCAATTTTGAGTGAAATTATTCCGCAAACAAATAATTCTGGCCGAAACCGACTTTAAATTTAGATTGAAAAAATCATATTTTAAAAGTAAGATTTTAAGCCTAAATCATGCGGTTTTTGAATGATTTGGGACAAAGGAGCAAAATTTTCCCACTGTGCTTTGAAATTGGCAATAAAAAACCTTCTTAGAAACAAAAATTAATTACCTTTGACCATTATTGAAATTACATGACTAAAGAAGTGATCGCAACTATTATTTGTATATACATATTTTGTCATATCTGGTTATGCGCAACAAAATAAATACAATTAACCTCTCAGCTAAATGTTTCAATGCATTATCAATAAATTTTGAATCAAAATATTTTGAATGAATATTTTGAAAATGGATTTTCTCTTAATAAACTACGCGTTTTTTATTGTAGGGGAGAGTGGGGTATCGTGGGCCATGGGGAAACGTGGGCCACTTTTGATATCTCAGATGTGTGCTGAGATAAAAATCTCGACCCACTGTCATCGTCGTCGCTTTTCGTGAGCATATATTTCTATATGTTGTTGACTTAAATACGCATCATATGCTTCTTTAATTTATCAAGCTAAAAAAAGTTAGAAAAATTCACTTTCATAATTAAAAATACACCCGCTAATTGCATCGATGGGGAACCTAAAGTTCATAACAAACATAAGCTCATACACTTATGATCTTAGTTTTGTCTTGATCTAGCATAGGGAATCATGGGCCACACATTTTATAAAGTCTGCTTCATTTAATATTGGAACACAAACAATTGCGTGTAGTTCAGTCATTTATTAACGAATTCATAATTTGTTTTTCATACAAATGTAGCATTTTCTTTACTCTTTCATAAAAAAAATTAAAAAAATTATTCATTGCTGTTTCGAAGAAATTCTCGTACTTTTCCCGTAATACGGCACATTAGGCGGCGCACACCCTTTTCGTCCACCGTTTTGGCGATTTGATTCCACCAGTTCTTCATTTGAGTCATGTTCCTAACAAGTTTTCCCTTTGCCTTAAGCCTCCGCTTCGTGATTGCCCAGTATTTCTCTATCGGCCGGAACTGGGGGCAGTTTGGGGGGTTGAGGTCCTTCGGTATTACGCTGACCCCGTTCGTTGCGTACCATTCCATAACCGTTTTGCTGTAATGGCAGCTTGCGAGGTCCGGCCAAAACATTACTGGACGGTCGTGGGCACGAATAAACGGCAGAATCCGTTTCTGTAGGCACTCTGTTTTGTAGACTTCTGATGTCATTGTCTTGTCAGTGAGAAAGACTTTGGTTTTCTGTCCACAACTGCATATCCCCTGCCAAATCATGTACTTGCGGGCGAATTTATCCGCAAACACGAACTTAAATTTTGCAGGTACATCCCCCCGAGTCGTCACCAAATAAAATTTTTGACCTGGGATTTGCCCAAAGTCCACCTCCACGTAGGTCTCATCGTCCATCAGAATACATCCGTCGAACTTGGTCAGCACTTGGTCGTACAGCTTTCGAGCACGGATTCTGGCCAGATTGTTCTGCTTCAGCGTCCGATTTGGCTGTTTGCTGGCTCGGAATGACCTTATTCCTTCCCGGAGACGAATTCGTCGCACCGTACTGTGAGCGGCCTGGAACTTATTGGCCAAATCGCGGTCTGAAAGATTGGGATTCCTCTTGACGGCCTTGATGACTTTCCCACGCAGTTTCCGGTCGACAGTTCCACTCCGACGCTTCGAATGCGGCTTCCGAGCCGTCGTCAATGTTTCCTTGTACTGCTTGATAACACGCCATACGGTATTTCTGGGCATTTTAAGCTGTTTAGCTAGCTTCGATGCCGACAACAATGGATTTTCAAGAAAACTGTGCACAATTTGATCTCTCCGTTCGGCTTCCATGGCGGTTGTTTACAAAATGCTATCGTTTGGTGTTATGACATAAATACATGGTGAAAGGTAATGATTTTCCCGACACGTGGGTGAAAAAAGTTTCCAAATCCGTCCACTAGGAGCGCCACAATGAGCAAAAGAATTTGTTCCAATATTAAATGAAGCAGACTTTACCACCTATATTTTTATGTTTTTATACACATTCAGAACTTAAAATACGTTTTTCCTATCTGTAAAGTTTTCTTATGCCAAATGAAGAGTTATGAAAAATATTTTGTCCATCTATACAAGGAATTTTGCCAAAACGTTCGCGAGCCAGGTTTTGGAATCTATTCGATCATACACAGCTCTCTATTTTATTTTATCATCTGATTTTGCTTAAAAATAACGAAATGAATTACGAAATCACAGTTTTAGGTCAACTCATAAACTTTGCATGTTATTTGGTCAATTTGCATTTAGTGGCCCACGATTCCCCACCATTTTTTTAAATTCAAAAAATGTAGCTTTTTTTAAAACAGTCAGAATTTTGGGAAAATAACTTATTAAAATTTAGAAAAAATACCTTGTGATACCTTGAAAATGTAGAAAACCATACCACTTTTTATTTTCATTTTATCTTAAATAATAAAGAAGTTATGGATCAACGAAAAAATGTGGCCCATGATTCCCCACTCTCCCATATAAAATTGGAACATTTTGCTTAAACATGTTAAAACATAATGGTAATAAACCATCAATAAATACTTATAACGTTGAACTTTTTTTCAGATACCGACCGAAAAAACAAGAGTTTGGAAAAAAAGGAAATTTAATCATTGTTTACCGTCAAACTTAGTTCAAAATAATAATCAAGGTTTTCATGAGTAATTATTGACATTGAATTCATTATTCTAGACATTTAGCTATGAGGTTTTGTTCTTGAAATGATTGATGGTTGATATAATTCAAATTTGATTATGAAATATTCAATAACGACTATGTCCTTAAAAACCCAATATTAATATTACCTTTGTTATCAACCATTAAAAAAAAAACAACTCAATCAACAATGTCATGAAAAAAATTATCGTTATTTACAATTCAAAAAAAAATTCGGGATTGTGATGCAAACATATTTTTTTGAATTTTCTCCAAAAAAAACTCTCCAAATGATTTTAATAGTTTAAAAGGGAATAAATAATGAATTTCTTCTCGGAGATCTGAACTTGAATTTTAAAATCCTTGCATTTTTTTTTGTTTTGATCAGGAATAATATTAGATTTTGATTAAAAGGAAAAATAAAATATGCTCTCGATGAAAAAAAAACTTTCAAATTTTGGTATTAGAGTGGACAATAGTTTATTAACATTCCGACTTGAAATATCAATTCTGAAAACATATTTTTATCAACACTTGGCGCGCATAGGTATTTGTTTTATTTTTATTGAAGTTTGAAGCACATTCCATGGAAACAACATTCGACCAAAGTTTTCAAATAGCTTCCATATTCAGATACCATCAAAATTTCAGAACCAAAATTGATAGCCCATTCCCGGAAATGTCCCATTTAGGATCGGATCTTAAATAAACATTTATTAATTCAGACGTAAAGCTTACGTAAACTTAGCAGAGCTAGCTCTTTCTTTAGGTCAATAGAGGGTACTTCATCTTCCAGTCCTCAAACAAAAGCGCTGGAAGCAGCAGCAAAACCAAGACTTCCGGATTCCAGAAAAGATTCAACTATTGGTTGGTATCGGCTGGGCTGCTGCCCGGAGGGCAGAGAATTTCGATGAAGTTTGCATACCGGATGAGTTACTTAAGCCGATCCACTTAGGAGATGGTTCTTTCACAAGAGTTTACTTTCAGGAGAAGGGAGAAGGGTTAAGGTCATGAGCACATCCCTGTTCCTTTTCCGAATGTGTCACCAACTTGGAGTCGTCGTCTGTTCTGTGGAGCTTTTTTGGTAGTTCCTAATTAGAAAGGGACGCCCGAAAGAGATAGTTTGTTTCCGCATTTTATCACTTCATATTTTCCGGAGGTCCGTTTGCATGTTTTCGGCTAACCTACCCCAAGAGACTGCTAACTGATGCTGAGGCTTCTAGCAGCAAGATGTTCGACTCAATTCACCTATCGTCCTGAGGCAGGAATTCGCACAGAAACCGAGGACCAACTTTCGTTCCGTGTCTTTCTTCATTTTGCGAGCTGAGTTATGTCCTACATGACATTATAACGTTGTAAGTTTTATGAGATAATGGAAATTTTCCCCTTCTTTTGGCTTTGCGGATTCCTGGTGCTTCTGTAGGAGAGTGAATCCAAACGGGGTAAGGGGGGATGATTTTGTGGGTGCATTCCTTCGCCTTCCCCAACTCGAGATGGTGCACCACCTTTTAGGGCCAAAACAGAATCCTAAAGCGGTAACGATGGAGTTCGAATTTATGGAATACATCGTAAAATGTTGACCCCTGACCGGATGTAGCAAAAAGACAGAGAACCGAGATGTTGCCTGACTTAAATCCAACCCGGACGAAGTCCGGCAGAGACCAAAAGTTGTGACGACTTATCGGGTTCATTGCGGGAGATTTAAAACTCGACCGACCACATATTTACTACGTAGGATATTTATCAGCTCTCTGTTTATACGATGGTCTGATGTTTTTGCAACGAGTTGTGCAATGATCAATATCAAATTTCAGTCCGAGCTTCCAAAGGGCTGACCAGGGATTTGTGGAATTAATAACGGCCTGGGGACATTATGATGCTCACATATCTCTTCTGTGAATAGGAACTTTTCCTTCCCATGCTTTGGAATGCTTGAGAGTGCATCCAGAATATCAATTAGAGGTTTCGTTCTTGGGATTCTCGGTCAGGATTATCATCTAGAAATTATCTTCCATTCAAGGAGCATTCGGTTCGAAGATGATTTATGAAATTTTACAGCGTTCGTTTCTCTCTTCTACTTTCGTTTCCAGCCCTGCCAACTACCGACATCGAAGCTCAGACGCTGGCTTTTGTGGAATCGACGAATGCTTTCCTGCACCCGGCACTGCGAGGCGTTAAAGCTGTCAGCTTAGGTGAGTTGAATGATGGAAATTTTATTTCGAATAAATTTCTAAGAACTCAATTTGTATTTTTATTTTTTTTTATCTTACTATGGCTATTGCTTACGCAAAGACTTTTTGTGGATACTTAAAGAAAGGAAACCCTATATCGAAGTTTGATATGTGTACATTGCTTTTTGCTCCCATATGTTTTATCAATGCCTTTAGGGTCACCAAGCATCAGTGTAAAATTTGAGATGATATAGTTGATTCCTGAGCTAACGCATCGCGTTTCAATTTTGTATGGAAATTTGTATGGAAGAAGAAATTTTTGCACATAAAATCATCCCAAAAGTGGAAATTAACTTGAAATGAAGTTGGTCTTTGATTTTTGTTTTGATTATTTTTAAGCTTCTTTTTTTTTAAATGTTGAAAAATTCTTAACCTTCATTTTTTGCTAACATCACAAGCAGCTAAACATGTCATGAAAAAAGTAATAACCATTTCAAAATAAAAAGTCAGAATGCATTGAAAAGTATTTAAAAATGGCAGACTATGCTTGCTAGAGCTTTTAATAGTTTCATGAAATGTTTTTGCAAAAGTTATATAAATCAATACGTTCCCTATGCAAAGAAAGTTTTTAGATTTTTTATTCTCATCCTACGGTTTCACTGCTATCAAATAAGCAGTCAAAAACGCTCAAAATAAAAAAAAAATTGAAAACAAAAATTTTACATAACATCGACTATCTTTTCTGAGGTACAATTTAGGTTTGCGCATTGTTCACATGAAATGTACTGCAAGAATCAAGCAGTATTTTTCATCAGAAGTTATATTTTTTGGATCTTTCAGAAAATCTCTGATGATTCAAAATTTTTATTGCTATTTCTGGCAGCAAAAACATCAACAAAAAGTTATGGGAGATGTAAAAAGTTAAGAGTTAGAAATTTTAATACAAAGCTTGCAGGCAAAATATGATAAATCCTATGATAAAAAAAATAAAACCTCAATTTAACAACTGCAGTGATGTAAAAAAAAAGATTTGTGAGAAAAAAAAGAAATAAAAACTTGGTTAGCAAAAATTATTTCAATAAAAATTAGAGAGAGCTTTCCAGAAGCCGAGTTAACCCTAATTTGCTCTTGAGTGTCAATGTGACACTATTTCTATGTGATTTCTTGAAATCTTTGATTTGGCATCATTTCTTTTTAATGGACGCACTCTGAAAGCCCAGGAAAAAAACTTTCTTGTCAGACTTTGTGACAAATTGAAACTCCTCGCTTAAAGCCGCTTGTTTCTCAACCGATATATAATTCATAGACTGAATAACCTCGTAATGTAACTCAATCATGTTGTCCAGCCATTTTTCACCTACAACACCTCAGTTTTCCGTTTTTTAAAGTCTAAAAAAAAATTCATCAAAAATACATGCTTCGGGAAAAATACCGTAGATCAGCTACGTAATGCTGCAGAGCAAAAAAATTCCACTAAGTATCCAACAAAGCTGATGCTAGAAGATTTACGTTGCACACTAGGCCGGATTAAAGGGGGGGCAAAAGGGGCAATTGCCCCGGGCCCCCCGGCTCAAGGGGGCCCCCCGAGGGAAAAAAAGTTTTAAAATGACTCATACTACCTAAATTTCTTCAAATAAATGAAAAGTTATCAAAACTAGAAAATCGGAATGAAAACTTGAAATAATAAAAATAACATCTAAAGGGGGCCCCGTGAATTAATATCTAGAATAGTTTTCCTCTCACATAAACTAAGAGGGGCCCTTAGGGTGTACAATGAAGAATTTTTCCCGAATTTTTCGGGCTGAGAACATCAAAATCTTGGTATTGAAATTCAAAATTTTCAAAATCTGGAAAAAAAATGTAAACCGAATTCGAAAAAAAATATGAGGAAAAAATACCTCAAATTTTCATTTTTTTACCGAAACATGTCAGTCAGGATATTCGTCAGGATCTCCTCATTTTCATTCCAGACAAACGTCTTGCACAATTATAATGTTTATTTTTACGTTAACCTTCCAAGTAATGGTTACTGCTCTTAAATAGCAGCTAATTTCGTCAAAACTGGCTCACAGTGCTAAGAGAGTACAGAGAAGTTTCATGAAAAACATCTCAGATTTTTACCCGGGCAATATCCGGGTTAATACCGGGTATTATTAAAACTTTTCACTTATCAATCATTTTTATTGAAATAACCGTTGGTTGATAAATTCTTTTTGCTCCCTATTTTTGAAAACAAAATCTATAAAAAAAAACTGTAGTTGCGTAAATTGCACCAGTCGACAGTACTGAGTTTCTTTATTGAATTTCCATTCCAGTTTCTGTCTAAGGTTTAAAATTCGTATTTAAACATTTTCAACTGATTTAACCAAGATTTTCCCACCTACTGAAGTTAATATCCTGAATCATTTTTAAATGATCATTCTCAAATTATCATCAAAACTATCTCATAGTTGAGTTGCTAATATCATTGAGTGATTCTCTTAACATGAATATTTCTTTGTTTTTTCCATCTTATATTTTTCCAAATTCAATTCATTGAGATTATCAATTCTTGTGTTGTTTCTTCAGTTATTGAAGTTCAGTTTTATGGTTTTTCTGAACTTTGAGAACTTATAATCTTTATTTAAGGTACTTAACTCATTTAGATTTCTTATCTGATTTGATTTCAATGATAACTAATTCTGTATTTTAAACATTTAATCTCTATTCTGTTTTTTTCTCACTTCTACCCTTTTGGCTTTGGGGGAATCGAATGAAACTTTTGTCACATTTAGAAAAACAATTTGATATTTTTTTATCTGATGAGAATCATATTCATAAACATCTCATGAAAACGCTTTTTGTGTTTCAAAGATATAAAATTGAAATATACATTTGGTGCAATTTCTGCTGTGATTGTAACTTTAAATCTCCATTTTTTATATTAAATTAATATTTCGTTTTTCAAAACTTGATTTGAAATTATGATTTAGATATGAAACATTGAGTTGTGGTTGGGAAAATAACCTAATTTGAAGTTTTGAATTCTTCAACTTTTATATCTGTATCTCTATAGAATTTGAATTTAATTATTTTGTTTATTTTATTTTTGAATTTTATGTTGTGTTGTGTTTCAAATCTGCATAAAACTTTCCATTTGTCATAAGGTGAAAATTCCTCTGATGAAATGCAAAACACTTAAAATATCTATTCGGTCCTTTTTCTAAATCAGAGAATTTTAGTTGGTGATAAGAGTATAAAAAAAATTAAGAATAAAGTTTTGCCTTTGGAAGCTCCAATCAGACCTTCATTATTGAGAAATTTCTAAACTCTTCCGCAATGTTTGCACTTGATAAATGACCAGTTTTTATTTGAAGATACCAGAAACAAATTTCTGCAACGAAAACATGGCTATTTGAAGAGAATATATTGAACACATCTCCAGGTCTTTTACACGTTTAAATTTTTTTTTTTTGTATTCTCTGGGATAGCATTGAAAAAAAAACGAATCATAGGGGCCCCTCGAGAAAAATTGCCCCGAGCCCCCCGATGGCTTAATCCGGCCCTGGTTGCACATAAAAGTTTTTTTTTTATTTTTAAAGATCATTACCACAAAAAATGTCAGATCGTACTTTTCAATCAGTTAATCGTCAACATTGTTTAAATCACACCAAATAAATTACGAAAAAAAGGATTGAAAAGTTGACGTAATTTGGCAAATTTTTGAAGTTTCAGATTGTCATAATACAAAACACTGAATTTTCGAGGAATTTTCAAAGTAAGCTGTTTTTCGAACTTTTTGCCAGTTTACAATTAAATTAGATTTTCTT
Source organism: Uranotaenia lowii (assembly GCF_029784155.1). Lineage (NCBI taxonomy): Eukaryota > Metazoa > Arthropoda > Insecta > Diptera > Culicidae > Uranotaenia > Uranotaenia lowii. The sequence continues at coordinate 351,044,736 of NC_073693.1, forward strand.
GTACTAAAATACAACTTTGCACTGGATTTTGAGTATGTATATAAATTTATATTCACCAATTTCATATAAATTCTAGTGGTGGAACTTCATAAGCGCTGTGATATTTTAAAAAATATGGTAAGAAAAAATGTGAAACACTTTCTAAATATTCATAAGTTGAAATTTGAATAACAAAATTGAGTTACATTACGAGGTTTCCAAAACTATAAATTTTGTAAGAATCGGTCGGGAAACGAAAAATAGTATTTTTGTTTAAAGATGTTCACAGATGTCAATGGATTAAAAAAAAAAAGCTGTTGAAACAAAACTTGAATCAACATTTCTGTCACAGAAAACAATTGCTTTTGAACCTTATTTTTTCAAGATATTAATCTCATTGCAAAATTCAAACCTTCTAATTCATAAAATTCAAACATTAAAACTTACAGTTCATAGTCATATTTTTTATTTCTTTTTTTTCCTCTTTGAAGTTGTTTTAACGATATTATGTTTAAAAACGAAAAGCATGTTTTTTTTTTAAATTAGGATTGTTAAGCTCAATTAAAAACAGATCATTTTATTAACGTGTTTTTGTTCATAATTTTGAATTTCCTTTTATTCCACTAAATAAAAATCTATTTTTTAATATATTTTATAAATTGAAGTGCCAATTTTTTCTTTCCTAAGACAATTTATTATTAAACTTTTAATTTTAGGCATCAACTTCAGTTATGTTTATGCTTTTATTCCATCTTTCAATTTAAGTGGTCTTCATTATAGCTTTAAGCGAATGATATTTTGGAGACTATAATTGATAATATAGCTAATACGATAAGGTTACCAGAATTTTTTCAGCACATATTCCGGCCAGCGAAATACGAACTATTTTAATCCAAAACCTGGAAAAATCCAGGCAATTGATTTCAAAATTGACAACCAAATTCCGGGCAAATTTGGATGAAGTCTTAGGAATATCTCAACAAAACTTTAAAAAAACTTTTAAAAAATTGTTTACAATTCAACTCAACAGCAGATTTTAAATTGTATTTTAGGCTTCCATAACACCTTCCATGATTATTTTTATAAAACTTGCTCAAGAAATTTCGTTTTGGACGCATAAAAAAAAATTTAACAATACAATATGTTTTTATTTGATAAATAAAGTGAAAAAGGGCTTTATCCAGACATTTTCAATTAAATCCGGGCAACCCGGCCGGACCGGATTTTTCCCAAATTTTGTATCGAATATCCTGGTAAACCCGGATGAACCAGGAAGTCTGGCAACCTTATGATACGAGATATTGAATATAAATAATTTCTGAGTAAAAATAAATATCAAAAATACAGCTTGAAGCACATTATTTTAGTAAAAAAAAATTCAAAATAAATTTCCAAAGAACTTTTTTGCAAAGATAAATTTAAAATGAAATTTCATTTGTTGGCGATGTTATCTTTACAAATTTTCTATGAATAAAGTTGTCAGATTGTCCGGTTTTATCCGGGTTTGCCTGAATATTTAATACAAAATTTGAGAACTGTTCGGATGTTATTGAAAATAGCCCGGATTTTTCCCGGTTTTATTCCCTTTATTTGCCGAATCATATAAAATTAAATAAAAATTGTGCTGTATACCTTTTTATGTTCAAGCGTCCAAAATGAAATTTATTGAGCAATTCTTATTAAAATAAACATAGATAAAGGTTTTTCGAAGGCCTAAAACACGATTTCAAATCTTCTGATGTGTGTTGGTGAGTAAAAAAAATGTTAATTCTCGGGTTTTGACAAAATTTTCCCGGATAATGTCCGGATTTTCAGGAGCAAATGCGAAATGAAATGTCCGGATTTGGTCAGGTTTTCAGATAAAATTGCCCAGATAGGTACCTACTGAAAAAATTCTGGCAGCCTTATCTATAACCCTCATTTTTTTTCTTGCTCAAATAATCGAAAACCTCCAATTCTTTTTTTTTTTGCAAATATGATAAATTCTTTGAATAATTTTTTGTAAAAACTTCATTACAACGCATTTTTTTCGATTTATTTTCATTACTAAATGACAAAAGAGCAAAAAACGTTCAAACCATCAGTCATTAGGATCCGATACATGAAAATCTCACAACATTGTAGAATTGATAAAATGAAACAAAAAGTTACAAAAATTTTAGTTTCATTAAATATGTTAAATTTTTTTTTTGTTTTGATTACAGTCGTTTTACCATCTTTATGGCATTCGTGACTTTATCAACGTTGCAGTTGGCGGATCGTTATTGAAAAACTTATCCGGTACAACTGTGTTCGATGTTTACTCTTGGGCTCGAACTCGCGGACATTGGCTCAGGAGACAACAGACTTGCCAACTGAGCTATATCACAAGCCCAAATATGTTCAATGAATTCCACCTTTTTTTATACAACAATATAAGTTGATTCCAAATAATTTGATATTTTTCCATTTTAAAAACTTTGCTAGAATACAAGTTTAAAAACAAAACCTTTGAGAAATCTTAAGATGACATATTGAAAATCCATCAGATTTTATTGTGCGTTAAAGCAGTGTTGTTAGATATTTTTATAGCTCTACCAATAACTTTTTTTTGAATCTTAAAAAAAAACAAATTGTTTTTTTTCCTGAAACAGATTTGAGTTGAACGCAACAAATTTCTACAAAATTTTTAATTTGAACCAGGTTTGATTGTTTGCCGATTTTCAATTTTAAAGCTTCACTGTAATATTTTCTGTATTCATACGTCGTCATTTCGAGATCTTAAACAACATTTAAAACGGTAAAGTCATGAATTTTAGGCTTCAGAGGAGACTGGGACAATTTTTCTCTTTCATAGAATTTGTATAGTATGCATTAAATTGAAAGAAGACTTATTGTGTACAAAACAAGTGAATTTTTTTTTCTTTAAAACAAATTGAGGTAAAGCGCAAATTTATATTTCTCTAAAAAATCAAAGAAAATTTAACAGTTTTGCTACCAAATTAGGAAAAATAAAATATTTGAAGGGTACAACGTTCGTGCTGCGGATTGTATCGTTGTAAAAAAAATTCCTAGTAGATGTGCTTTCAAATTTTCAAAATTTTTACACTCCGTTGGAGTGTTAAAGTCAAAAGGTTGAAAAAAAAGTTGGTCCACCAAACTCAAGTAGCTGAAACTTACAATTCCCTGGACCGAATTACACCAAATATTTTTTGTTGAGTTACTTAGAGTGATGACTTTGAATTTTATCCACTAAACAAATGAGCAAGGTAAAGAAATGTAGGGACAGCTTTTTTTTAATTGTCATTAGTTTTCTTCATAAGCGTAACTTCACATGAGCCAATGGTAAAAAAAAATGTATTTGCTTCCACATGTGAGCTTTTATCTTTTCATTTAGTTTTCACTTATCACTTATCACTTATCGTACTTCCACAGCCAGAACTTATGTCTGAGTCCCAAAGAATAATAATAGAGTGTTATTATTCTTCTTGTCTTTGTTCATGTTTTTGATTATTTTAACATAAAAACATTAAAATTATCAAAAACATAAAATGGTTGGGCCTACCATGGAGCAGAGAACGCAGAGACGTCTGGAACACAGGAACAGGAAGAAACGTGGACCACCAGTACCATACGTTTCAAATGGGCAATATCGTTGGAAGCACGCTAATAAAAATGCTCCTTGATGAAGAAACCATTCGTTATGTAAAATAACTTCACGAATCACTGGGACCACTCTTTAACGGCTGGAAATGATTTATTTTGTACACAGAAATCACAAACGCTGAGTGTATAATCATATTGAAGAATATAATTTTATAAATCAAAGGATTTGGTTTCAAAGCTAAACTTTTCTTTGTTGAACAGTTTTGGATTTCAGTGTACGATCATTTCTGGTCATCGACCAAGGATAAAGCGCCTTTACTCGCTCTTGAAAGTAAAAAAAAGAAGTGGGAAACATTAGTAGAACATGAAACCTTTAGAGCTTTGTAGCTCGAAAGGTTTCATTAAAAAAAATAATTACCATCATGTCAACATCTACCGCCCAGTTAAGCGGTTTTTCAACTTCAAACATATGTAATAAAAAAACGACGGCAGATTTTTATTCGCTTTCTTTTTCAATACATCTCAAAACTGCTCTACTTTCAATAAAAAATTTAGTGGAATGCGAAAAATGTACACTTTTCAAAATAATTAACTGAACTTTGGGTTGTTCAACTGGCCCTATTACCGCCCACTCGACTTTTTCGGGTATCGATAATGTTTTCTTAAGGAAAAACTATTTAACAACACGGAAACTGTTCTTTTTAGTATTTTCCATGTAAAGAGCTGTTAAAACCATATTTTGGATCTTGAAAGAATACATTTTGTGAAATTTTTTCCTCAAATTATGTACAAATTTTAACAAAGTGCGTTGACTAACAAAATGATGATTCCCGGCAAACAGCCTCAAGTAACCGGTTACTTTCAGCGATAAAACATCATTTTCTTGCCTAATCAAACTAAATGCTTCTTACAATTTACACATTTGACACAATACATGCCTTAAAGACAAAGAAATTGTTCCTGACCGGTCATTAGGAACACACACTTTTTTTTATACACCAATTACCGCCCATCACTAAACGCTTCAAAAAACAACAACTATTGAAAAAATCGAAAATGTTCCGATGCAAATCTATTCTACGAAAATAAAACTATCGTTTCAAGTCTATTTTAGGTCAAATAGGTACTATCTAGTAAACAAAAACCCTTTTTACCATAGGAGCACAGTTATGCTTAGTTCGCTAACAGGCGTCGAATTCAATAATTTGATCGGAAACGAAAAACAAAATATTTTATTTCTGGCTATAGTTAGCATAATTAAGTGAAGTTTTTTCAGTGAAATGGTCGAACAATGATGCCGAAACAGAACACAGGTCTTATTTTTGGAGAAAACATCCCAGTTTTTTCAAAATACACACAAAAGGGTGATTTTGGGCGGTAAATGGTGTCTGGGTGGTGAATGGTGACTTGATGGTATCCATTTATTTAAATTTAACCATGCTTGGCCAAAGTCATCGTCATGAGGCGTGAAGCTGTGACTGTGAAGCCTCTTGGTCCGTCAAACTCAATTGACTGTTCCTTAACGACCAGTCACTTCGTTTGCCAGTCATTCATTCCCCAGTCATTTGAAGCTAAAAGAATTTCCTAGTCAAGCAATCTTATTCAAGCGACCGATGACGAAAAAGAAACGCATTTATTATTATTGTTGCTCCTGCCAGCAAGCTCGTTTTCAGTTTTTTATTGCTATTGTTGCTCTCTGCCAGCAAGTCGTTCAATTAGTTGTACCTGCCGTCAGCAGCCGATCGAAGTGTGAAAAGATTTGCCAGTCACTCTCAGGAGAAATTTTGACCTTGTGTAGGAGCTTCGCCAGTCGATGATGGAGAAATGTTGATTGTTGTCGTGCTTTATCCGTCATGCGAGTAGTGAAGCTCCGTCAATTGAGAACAGTGCCAGTCGTTTGATGAAACAAAACTAGTCGGGTCAAGCGTGACGGGCGAAATTTGCCATCACTGAATTTAACTATTATATAACCTTGAGAGATTGCGACAAATAATCAGCTTTCAATTCTTAATGTTTTTGTGTTAAGATATGCTCTGTAGAATTTTTTATTTATCTGAAAAAGATTTGTAAGACATGATTTGACAAAATTGACTTTCAAGAAAAATCTCATTCAAAATCTTAGCCCCAACTGATATAGAAGAAAAAAAAAAAACAACCTTCTTAAAAAACGACTCATAAATTAAAAAGCAAAAAAGTCGAGGCATGTTAGAAAGAGGCAACTTTTAACCTAAAAACAAGCGTTGGGAAACAACACAGAACAAAATTCCACAACGAATATCAACGAGGACAACTAATGTTTGCGATTACCGTTTAAAGATGATTATTTATTTAAAATTGATTTGGTAGATATTTTGTGTGACAGACCTCAATTTCCTGTGCTCTAAACGAATCAGTCCAACGGACCATGATTTGGAAAACCAAAAGATGCACCAGGAAACTCTGAAATTTGCAATTGGTTTTCCGGTGCGGAAAACCACTCCACCGACTCTAGAAAATCGAAGATGCTTGAATTTATCCAAAATTAGATATAATCTGATTTACTTTAAATAATTATCATGGAACGGACTCACCAAATACCACTTTCCCATCGTCTCTGGGCCGGTTTCAGTGCTGTACAGCACATAAGGAAAACGATGGTCGATTTTTCATTATGCCGAAGGATGCTGTAGGTTTCAATCTCGACCACTTGATCACACTTAAAAACAATTCGGCACTTCCGGCATTCCGACACTTCAAAAGTTTTTACATTTTAAATCAGTTTTAACATTTAAACATCAAAAATAATAATTTCAAACGACGGAGAGAAAACAAAACACGACCGTTGCCAACGAATCATGGCCTACTTCCTGAGCTTTTATCTTTTCATTTAGTTTTGAATTGAAAATGACAAATATGAAAAAAAGTCGAGGGGATGATTTATTACCTTAACCGTGCAGTTTCTCTTTAATTCCCTCAAATAGAAGAAACCAAAAAAAATCTTTTAACTTTATATGTAGGTACGGAATCATATGATTTACAATTTTTTTCAATTCCAGACATTTCTACAATGTTTAATGGTTTGATAAATCTTGATCGTTCTAAAAAAGTTGAAAATGATCTTTCTTCAAGTGTTAAATTAACTTTCATGTAATAAATTAAAATTGTAGTCAAATTTTTCATTGGAGTGATTAGTTTTCCAGTAGGCGCTTAAAAACTTATGACTTTAATTGGTCTAATTTCCGAATCTATCTTTTTAACATATGTAGCCACCAATATTTCACAAAACAAATTCAATCGGTATATACAACAAGTGTGGATGCCGCATGGAATCTCTTTTAAATGAAGTTTCAGGCAATGGAATGTTCCTCATGAGGGTTTTTTCGAATTTCAAAATATTTTCAAAATCGAACAAAAATTATCAATTCAGAAATAGGAAAACATATTCTAATAAAATTGAGAATAAAAAGCTTATACGTATCTGAAATTTTACTATTAATTAGAATTTCAAAATAAGAATTGACGATTTACCCTCAATTCTTCTTCATTCAAATATGAATTATGAAACTTCAAATGTTTAACCTATGTTATGAAATTCAAAATTAAATATAAATTTCAGATCCGATTCAATTTAATTTTGTTTGAAATCCATCACATCAAACATACATTTTATAGATGACCGCGAAGCAAGTGCTACCAAACAGAAATCGAATATGATATATTCAAAATAAGAATTTTTAAAAATCTACTCACGATTTCTATATTAAAGTTAATGCGTTTAAACACGAGAGATTCCCGCATCAATAAATCGGATGAAGAGATTGTTTGTAAATACTTTTGCGTGCACTATGAGTTTTTAAAGCCAAAAAAGTTATTTCGATATGAAATAATAGGTTTTTTGCGATAGAGATTTCCGAGGAGCAAAAAAATTTGAAAACTGATTTTAACTTATTTAGGGACACTAGATGCAAATTATTTTTTTTCTATCAGCTCTTGTTTTTGGTATAACTTTTGTAAATTCAAGGTAAAATTGTGCACTTTTTAGTAAAAGTGTAAAATAAAAAAAATTAAAAAGCTAGGTTTTACTTCTACTATCATTTTTTTCTGAAGATTGTGAATAGCTTACCGTGACTTCTGGACGAAAAAATAATAGAAGTAAGTGTGGTTCCCCGTTTTGCAAAATACGAGAATTTTGAAAAAAATTAAATCAATCAAATCTTGAATATTTCTAACTAAACAGGTGCTAATGGTTTTCAGCCTCCAACAAAGTTGTGAAAAAGATAAAAAATTCAGGACCAATTATTTACCTAAACAAACCTCCCTTGGGACCGTTCACATACCACGTGGACAACTTATGGGGGGGGAGGGGGGTATGGAAATGTCCACGCTTGTCCACGGAGAGGGGGGTAGGGGTTTGGGTCATGTCCACGTGGACATACTTACTTTTAAAATATTAAGATGTTTAAATCAAAATCTTAAAATGGCATACCTTTCCAGTTTAAGTTTAAACAATAAGTAGCTACTTGAAAGCAAGTGATAAATATAATAATTAAGAATTTTAAAATTTTCAATTTCTTTTATATCAGGAAATTCTTATTCGGTTTTACAGAATCAGCCATTTCTATAACAAAAAGGCAAAAAGAGGTGTTTTCTAACTGTCAACTTAAAGGTATTTAATTTTTTTTTCAAATTTGTCCACGTGGACATCCGGGGAGGGGGGTAGGGGTTTGCCAAATGTCCACGCTTGTCCACGGAGGGGGATGAGGGGGTCAAAAATCTCATTTTTCTGTCCACGTGGTATCTGAACGGCCCCCTTTTGTATGCAAACATGAGTAATAATGTTATCTATTAAATTTTTTAGAAAATAAAAAAATGTCAAATCGATTTTTTCAAATCTTTGTATCTTCGGAAATGTAACTGTATGCTTTTTTACAGGAATTTGTCGGGTCATGGCATTCTTCCCTAAAATCTTTATCGTTGAATGAGTAAAGGATAAAGAATAGATTCCTTATAATTTTTTGTTGTTCATGTAGGTAAGTTACTTCATCAGTGATCGATTTAATTCTAAACTGATTGGTTTTTAAATTACAAAACGCCAAAAAACTATAAATGATAGATAAAATCTTACATAAAAAACGAGTTAAGGATGCAAAAATCTTCCAAAATAAGTTCGCTTATGTTTCAATTTTTCTCTTGTTATTTTAAACTCTCCCGTTATCAGTCGACTTTTTTTCAGCCACAAAGCTACATATCTATCAAGTTTAACATGCGAAGATCATTAAGTGATTATTTACCAATGCTGCTAGATTTCACGATCTGAACCAATTATTTCGGCGATTCTGCTTGAGGTTCATCCTCAAAATAATGTTGAAATTTTTTGTTATTTCAGTCTAAAAGGTTTAATCCTCTGAATCTCAAAGTTTGGCTATTTCAATTGCAATTAATTAAGACTCTTCACTGAAGAAAGTTTTAACTATCAGAACAATCCCTTCATTTTATTTTTTTTTTATTATAATTCAAAATCATTGAAAAAACTTCGAATTATGTGTAGGTACTAACATGAGGATTAAAACAATTTTCACTTTCTTTCTAATCAATTTTTTGCAAATTTTTAACTATTTCATTCGTTTCAGTACAAGCAAAATTGAAAATCTTGTATGATAACTTGAAACTCTAGACCAAATCAATTAAAATTAAGTTACATATGTACTTCAGAAACTAATTTTCTTACACTTATTTTTGACTAAATTTATACTTAGAGTGTTGATTTTTTATATTAAGAAATTAAAAATTCAAAACTGGAATTTCCAATGAGAATTGTGTTTCAAAATTGAAAATAATAATAAGAAATTCATATACTCCAATGAAGAATCACCATTATTCATGTTTGTTAATTAGTTTATCGGTCTTAACGGAGAAAGGTGAAATACTTCAGTAAAAAAGTGAAATTTCAAATTCTTACAATCAGTTTGATATTCAAAGTTATAATTAACTAACTAACACTTATCTCAAATATTTGCTTTTTAAAACGTTTAGTTGCAAAATGAGAGTAACTAAAATTTTGTTTTGAGCTGATCCCAAAAGCCAGCTCGAGGACCACGACTGTCTCCAACTAAAAGTCTTAATCGAGATTGAAAAATAAGCTTCATCTGCAGATTGATGTGCAATTTTGAGAATTATTACATTAAAATCAGAATTTTTTAATTAGGATTCAAAAGATGAATCAAATTGAAAAAAAATTTAATCAAATATTTATGTAAAAGATAAAGACGATCTGTATAAAAAATTTGAAATTATTTTAAAAATTCTTTGTTAGAACTAGAATCTAGATTTCAGAATCCATTTCATAAATCCAAATAATGATTAGACGAACAAGAATTTGTTCGAAATAAGAATTACAAATTGGCAGGACAATGGGGAAAAATTAATGAAAGCGTGATGTTATATAAATGTTGTTTAGTTGCATTTTAAACATCATTTTAGAATTTAGGATTGAAGAAAGAAAACTAAATTAACAGCTAAAAAAATCAATTTTCGCATTCCAAACTTTATGTTTACGTGCTGAACTTTTCTTGAGAACTTGAATATAAAAGCAAGGAGAAAAACCTTTTTGATTTGTTTTGTTTAATTATAATCAACATAAAAAGGAGAAGAGTGTTCCAAAACTAGGAAACAGAAAAAAAAGATCTCCAGATAAATTGAAACGAGAAATAAGTGTTCAAACCTTGAATGTTTAAATAAAACTTCAATGTGAGTACTCATAAACAACGACTAGGGGAGATAAGGGCATAACGAGCACCGAGGGCATAATAAGCTATCCTAATTTCAACAAAAGTACGTATTTTCTTAAACAAATTTTCATGAGGATTTGTTTCGTACTACTTATAGTATTAATTTTTCATCAAAAAAGAATTATCCCTTTCATCTTTACAGAAATATTAAATAATAACCAGCTAGGTTCTCGAGTGACGAGAATATTATAATTTTTGAGCACCACCAAATAAGCTTTTAAGACCTTTAAATCGACTGATCTGAAATGTACGCACTGCAACATGATTTACACATTGTTTCTCAATTTTCACCATCATTAAATATTTGATTTTTTAGTTTAATCCATTTTAAAACGCGTTTTTACTTAAATTTGAGGACCTGGGGCGAACAGAGCACTATTAATCAGGGCAAGATGAGCGTATTCTGCCGTATATTCTAGCTGCGAATTCAACTCGATAAAGTCAACTGAATAATAAAGCTACAGCTTGACTTGTTTCATTTGACAATTTGGCCTATTGGTAAGGTATCGGAGATGTAATCAGTAGACTCGAGTTCGATTTCAGTTCAAGGGGATTTTTTTTCACTTACCATTCATGATTGATTTTTGATTGCATCAAAGCATCATCCGTCAAACAAAACACCAGAAACATAATGTATAAACATGTGTTAATTCTTTGAATTCTACAAACCGGAGAATCTTGTTCGGAAAGTATTCTCAAAAATGATTTTGACTACTCGCGCTAAAATTAAAAAAAAATCTAAAACCGAGCTAGATCTTTAGGAAAGCATAGAAAAAAGATCTCTATTATTTTGTTGTTGCTTTGTTTGATGAATCAACGCCTCACCGTGTAGTGCAAAAGGCATCGATCATGAATGATATATGAAAAAAAAGATCACCTTGACTAGGAATCGAACTCGAGTCTACCTCTCCGACACCTTACCAATAGGCCAAATCGTCGAATGAAATAAGTCAAGCTGTAGTTCTATTATTCAGTTGACTTCATCGAGTCGAATTCGCTGCTTGATTCCCTGGCAGAAAACGCTCGTCGTGCCTTGATTAATGGTGCATATACTGCCACAGGGGGGTTCTCATTGTGCCCCTACAGTGACTGGTTTTCAGCTTTTGGCAAAAAATTTTAAAATGCATTTTTAAACGTTTTTATGTACTTTTTCAAGTTTCATCCAATTAGGCAATAGACTATTTGAGTGTCCGAACACGAAACAATGATCACATATTATAGCATTTCTCTACGGTTAAATAAGCGTTTTCCTTAAGGTGGCCTTTATGCCCTTATCTCCCCTACTCATTATTTTCAACTCGCAATTTTTAACTTATGATGAGGAACAGAAAATAGTTTTTCAATATTTTTTTCTGTTTTTTTTTTGGAAATTATTTAGTGGATTATGCTGAATTAATATTTATATTAAACTTTAACTTCCTAGGAAACCTCAAAATATTTCTACATCTTGAAAAATTGAAACGTTTTGCTACTTTCAAAAAATGTAGTGAGCAAAAATTTATGTTTTTTTTTTCTTGTGCGGAGAGAGAAGCTTTACTATTTCTGAAAGGAGCTATTTTTTCTATGCTTTCCCAAAGATCTAGCTCGGTTTTAGATTTTTTTTAAATTTTAGCGCAAGTACTCAAAAATCATTTTTGAGAATTTTTTCCGAACAAGATTCTCCGGTTAATGCACCCTAGAGCTAACTGCATTTTAAATTTCTTCCTCGAAATTCATTACAGCTCGGAAACGACCCCTTCTGGGTGGCCCTCGGTCCAGCATGAACCCGACCAAACGGACCGTAATGACCCTGATTGCCCGAGCCCGGACAGCCCAGGCCATGCACGGAACGAGAGCTTCTGCCCCCATCGGAGAGTAAGTTGCACTAAACATACCATACATTAGACTAAATCCTAAGCTTGGCTGGTAAAATGAAACGAAAAAAAAAAACTAAAATAAAGTACATCTCAATCCTTTTGTTGCCACGAAGCCACACCGCACTAAGTGTAGGACAAGGTATTCGGTACTAATGGTTCACATTTTTTCATCCCCCCTTACCGAACACACTCTAAAACCAAAAAAAAACAAATGAAACAACAAACTGCTGCATCCAAACAACAACGAAAAAGGCCAATCCAGGTGATTACATCGCCACTAATCCTGCAGCCCCAGCTGGATTTGCTTCAGACTAACGGATCCGGAAGCCAGAAGGAGAACATCCTGCAGGGAGCTTAAAATGGCGCTTGGGTCGGCCCGGTCCGATGGATATCATCATCATCATCATCATCAGTGTGAATCGGAAACCCGCGCGGCCAGCACCTGGTTTTAGAGAGATTAATTGTTGGACGTTCAGTCGTTCGGTTGTGTTCTAAAGTATCTGAATCTACATACATGGAGAAGAGCATAACTTCGCGAAACTACAAGCGATAGTAATTAAGACCAGAGGGAAAGAAAAAAAAAACCAGAAGCTCAACTGCTACTATAGGAGAAACTCAGTACTTTTCTGGAACCACCTACAACTACCGCTGTTAGAATTCACCCATATTTACCTTACAACAAACCCAACAAACTCAACAAACCACCAACCAAGAACATTTAAATAACTTCCGGGGAGCAAACACACCATCATTTTGGAAGACAAACGAGAGCAAACACTAGAGAAACGACAACAAGAAAAAAAAACTCATTAGAACCATCACCCTTTAGTAAACCGGTAGACCAGCCAGAGAGAAGAACTAAGACGGAACTCTAGCTGATGCCATGTAAAATGCAGCGCTGTGGGCGAGAATGATAAATGAACACTGCTTTCGATGTGTTGATTAAGTTAAATTAGAGGTAAGTTCATACAAGATTCTTTATTTTTAAAGAAAATGGAACATCTTGATCTTACACATAATTTCCTGGCCGCACATATCAATTCAAAACCTATAGTTAAAAACAAAATAGAAGACTTAAGCAAATTCCAAAACAAAATTCTACACGTCAAAATTTCAAATTATTCCGAAAATTCAAAGCCTAAGTTTCAAGGTCAAAACTTGAAATTACAAAAAGTAGGAACATTGAATCTTTTTACAATAAATTTTAAAAAATCTCCTTAATTCTTCCAGTCATTGTCAGCCTTCCAGTGGTAAAATTTGGCCTCAAATTCCAAAAAAAATCGATACGCATGTTGAAGAACCTGCAATAATGCTTACCTTACGTGAAATTGTCCTACGAATTAAATCTACCGCCATATTCAATCATCTAAGTAAATAGTTTTTTGATTAAAATTATAAATAATTAAGGCTTTTCTACTTGTAATTTTGACAATTTTGACAATTTTGACAATTTTGACAATTTTGACAATTTTGACAATTTTGACAATTTTGACAATTTTGACAATTTTGACAATTATGACAATTTTGACAATTTTGACAATTTTAACAATTTTGACAATTTTGACAATTTTGACAATTTTGACAATTTTGACAATTTTGACAATTGTGACAATTTTGACAATTTTGACAATTTTGACAATTTTGACAATTTTGACAATTTTGACAATTTTGACAATTTTGACAATTTTGACAATTTTGACAATTTTGACAATTTTGACAATTTTGACAATTTTGACAATTTTGACAATTTTGACAATTTTGACAATTTTGACAATTTTGACAATTTTGACAATTTTGACAATTTTGACAATTTTGACAATTTTGACAATTTTGACAATTTTGACAATTTTGACAATTTTGACAATTTTGACAAAAATGACAGAAATAACAAAAATGGCATTAGGGTGGAATTGGATGTATGGGAAAAATATCACGGTCGAATTCAAAAAACTGAACACACACTATTCCGTGCAAATTTTCGGATTTTTCCTTGAAAAATCACCAATAGATGGTTCATATGAAATCGGAATTTAAGTTTTGATGGAAAATGACTTAAAAATGTATAAAACGTAGATATCTGGTATTAAATTAAAACAAATTTTGTGAAAAGTCGTTCTTAAATTTTAAAAATATTCATAAATTAAAAATGCATGACACGTCCAAAACTATTTCTTGAAACGATTCGTTTAATGTGTTACTCTATTTAAAATAATTTGATTGTATTGTAAAGATTGCTTTGTTAAAATAGCTTATTGTTCATATTCTCAACCCATATTTTTAATGTAGATATTTCTATATCGATTCTTTCTATTTATTTGTTTTTGTTGTTTTGTAAAGTTTACTTTCAAAATGTTGTAGGAGGCATGCTCAATTTTGCATTTTATTTTTGCAATTATTTCAAAGTTCTCAAGATCACTCTTTCCGTGCCTCAGAATCTTGTTTGGTTATTTTTTAACATGCGTATATTCTGCTGTCCTTAGTCAATTTGTGCTGCTAGCGTAAAAAATCCTTTCACTAAGTCGTTCTTCATTCAGGGATTTGAAGGCTAGCGTCTTACAAATGCTAACACCACCTACCCACAGAAAGTCCACTTTGAATGCAGTGATCGGGATTCGATCTCATGACCGTTGGCTTAGAAGAATTGAAGGGAATTTTTTGCCACGGGCGGTGGCAAATACTTCATTTTGAGATTTGATTTTAAATTTGTTCTAAGCCCTGTAATCACATGTTGAACTTGTGAGGCACTTTTTATGCGATTTAATGTAAAATTCCATTTGACCAAAGTACTGAAGTTTTACAGCCGCTGTGGTTCATAAAAAAATTAAGTTTTGCAAAACTGACTGGAAGATGGTTTAAAATGAACTAAAGAAGCATTAAAATATAACCATCGGAGAAATTCATAGTTCATACATATGAAAATTTAGACTTTTTCCCAGGTTTTTGGGTGAAATAGTCTTGCGTGCACCATCCATATTCGATTTAATGGAATATTCACTGCGTTAAAAGATTTCATTAACTTTTAGAAAATGTTGGAAAAATTTTCATATTATGAGACATCTTTTTATGTTATGAAAATTGAGTTTTTAATACTTTAAAATTATTATAATTAACAATGGTCTGTTGAACAATCAATAATCATTTGAAAAATCATAAATTTATTTCTTTACAGGAAAACAATTATCGCATATTGCGGGGTAGTTCATAAAAAGTCATAATTTGACTTGAAAATTAAAAAGAAAAATTTTTTTTGATTACATACAATCATTACAAAACAGATTCCAAATCAGGTGTTATAAAAACTACAACTATAGAGGAGAATGAGCATACTTGATCCTTGGTGATACTTGTTTCTTCAGCTATATCTCGAAACTTGAAAATATTCTGGAAAAATTTGCCAAATGAAACAAATCAACAAATTTATTTATATAGCACTTTGTTTGAAAAATCTAACAAAATCTGACTTGAACATTTGTTTTTTCACTTTAAAAGTTTCCTGCACGAAAAAATAAAAATAAAAATATTTATTCCTATATGTCAACCATCAGAGTATAACATGAACTTCTCGATGGCATCTTTTCAAAGCAAAAGTGGATTCTTAATTTTTTCAACGAAAAGTTTTCCAAAATGAATGTGATGGGTTCACTTGATCCCTCGAGTCCAAAAAGCTATATTTTCTTCTGAATAGATGTTGATCCAATTACTGATATTAATCCAATAATTTCCTGATGAAAAGGACTTAAAAAAGTATTTTGTTCTAAAAATAAGTAAACGAGAAATAAAGGGGTTGAGATTTTTATCTCCTACACCAGGAAATGGCGCTCTAAGTGCCTATGTTTCAATGACTGAATTTTTAAATTTTTGAATATCAATTCAAATCATTCATCAGATTTCGTCTATCATCGCTAGTTGTTATTGATACGGTGTTTGAAAATTTTGAGAATTTACCAGTTTTAAGTTAAATAAATCTTTGAAAAATGATAAACAAATAAATCCTCATGAAAAGTAAAACCCGATTTTGATGTGATTTTGAACTCACCGAAAAACGTCGATAATTTCGAAGAACAAACAATCGCGGTGATAAATCCAAAACTCGATTTTGAATTAATTAATTTTCCTTTATTCAAATAAGTATACAGATCTTGCCAAGATATTTTGATTTTAGAAATACAACACTTTAAAAAAAATAAATTCATCCATTCTTCCAAAACTTATTGAAAAAAATAACAACTATTTCTCACATGATAAAAGAATCTTTGAGTATTTCAAAACTTTTTTGAAGACTACAAAAAAAATTGACTTATGCTTTGAATAAAAATAAAAGATTTCATTTGGATGAAATCTTCCCCATCATTTCGTAAAAATATTTTGCAGAATTGGGAAAAATTGAAAAAAAAACTAAACTCATAGAACTTTTAACTGATACCCTAAAAATTACTTTCTTTCTTCGGGAAAGTAGGTTATTGATTAAAAGTCTTTTTTTTTTAAACCTTTGTAAAGTTCTATGGTTTCATGAACAAAATGAGCACAAATTTATTTATTAAATTTTTCACTTTTTTTTTAGAACCAATAGCATATTTGGAATCCGTAGACCCAAATTATCCAAAACAAGCTCTTAAACTCTTTGTACCTCGGAATAGTATAAATTTTGTAGCCTTGTGTTTTTTAAAACACATTTTATTTATTAAGATTGTTGTTAGGTGATATGTGATTCTACATGGTTTTTAGGATTATTAAAATGAAAATCGTCAATTGCATGCGCAAATGGAAAATAAAACATCAAAATTAAGACATTAAATGTCTCTAATCCTAGAGGATGTAAAACCATCCATAAGCGGTGTTTTATTTAATTTTGTTCTTTAATCGTTTGTGACTACATTTCCGCTTGAAAAAAAACATACTTCAATAGAAATTCTAAACTTAAAGCAAAAGATTATCTTTTATAGTTCAATCAAACAAATAGGTTTTCATTAAAAAATATATAATTCAATTCTATTTTAATTTGGTTTAATAATTTTACCTTATCACGAATACTCCCCGAACTTCCATATTCTTTAGAATTTTGTAAAATTCAATCAACTGTTTGAAAATTACAATATTTGGTACATTTCACTAAAAAAAATTCAAGATCAATGAAAGTTGTCATCTCTTTATATCGTTTTGCTCGTTTTATCACCATATTAAGTATTCAACAGTCGAAGAAAATTTTATCGATTTGATTTTCCTTTAGCCTGGTTTATTTTATCTAATTAGCTTTCAAGAAGACCATTACAAATAAATTGGCTTTATGAATCGGTTGGGAAATTTTCACATCGTAGTTTTCATCTTAGGATTCTTGTGGCTGTTCAGATCTTAATTTTCAAAAGTTTTGTTAACTTATTTCATTGCCAAATTTTCGCTGGCATTATCTTTTTGTCCCCCCAAACAAAACCGGAAGCAGTTCTTTCTCTGCTGCATTCGCCAGCACAATT